>NC_045446.1:36415231-36498457 GCF_002776525.5 Piliocolobus tephrosceles
TCGGGAAGGGGAACATCACACACTGGGGCCTATCATGGGGAGGGGGGAGGAGGGAGGGATTGCACTGGGGAGTTATACATGATATAAATGATGAATTGATGGGTGCTGACGAGTTGCTGGGTGCAGCACACCAACATGGCACAAGTATACATATGTAACAAACCTGCACGTTATGCACATGTACCCTAGAACTTAAAGTATAATAAAAAAATAAAAAATAAAAAATAAAAGAAATTACTCCATGGTTCATGGCCTGCAGCCCGAATGTTGTGTAAACAGACATGAAAACAACATTAATCCCTTTGTACATCTCCATTAGCAATCTTGGGTGATGAGGTGCATTGTCAATGAGCAGTAGTATTTTGAAAGGAATCTTTTTCTGAGCAGTAGGTCACAACAGTGGGCTTAAAATACTCAGTAAACTATACTACAAACAGGTACACTGTCATCTAGGCTTTGTTTTTTCGTCTATAGAGCTTAGGCAGAGTAGACTTCGCATAATTCTTAAGAGCTCATGGATTTTTGGAATGGTAAATGAGCATTAGCTTCAACTTAAAATTCACCAGCTGCCTTAGCCCCTAATGGGAGAGTCAGACTATACTTTGAAACTTCAGAACCAGGCATTGATTAATCTCTAGCTATGAAAGCTGGCATCTTCTTCCAATAGAAGGCTGTTTTGTCACCACTGAAAATCTGTTGTTTGGTATAGCCACTTTTATTAATGGTCTTAACTATATCTTCTGCATAACTTGCTGTAGCTTCTCCATCAGCACTTGCTGCTTCACCTGGCACTTATATGTTCCGGAGAAGTCTTTTGTTAAACCTTATGAATCAACTTCTGCTACCTTCAAACTTTTCTTCTGCAGCTTGCACACTTATCTCCCAGTCATCACAGAATTGAAGAAATCTAGGGACTTGCTCTGGATTAGGCTTTTGCTTAAGGGAATGTTGTGGCTGATTTGATCTTCTATCCAAACCACTAAAACTTTCTCCATGTCAGTAATAAGGCTGTTTTGCTTTTTTATGATTCATGTGTTCACTGGAGTCGCATATTTAATTTTCTTCAATAATTTTTCTTTGCATTCACAACTTGGCTATTTGGCACATGAAGCCTATCTCAGTCTTCAACATGCCTTCCTTGGTAAACTTCATCATTTCTAGATTTTGATTTAAAGTAAGAGATGTGCAGCTCTTCCTTTCACTTGAACACTTAAAAATGAGGCGATTGTAGGGTTATTAATTGACCTAATTTCAATATTGTTGTGTCTCAGGGAATAGAGAAGCCTGAGGAGAAGGAGAGAGATCAGGAAACAGTTGGTCAGTAGAGCAGTTAGGACACAAACATTTATTAAGTTCCCCATCTTATATGGGTGAGGTCCATTGTGCCCCAAAACAATTCCAATAGTGACATGAAAGATCACTGATCACAGATCATTATAACAAATATAGTAATGATGAAAAATTTCGAAATATTGTGAGAATTACCAACATGTGACACAGAGATATGAAGTGAGCACATGCTGTTGGAAAAATGGACTTGCTCAATGTAGGCTTGCCACAGGTCTTCAATTTGTAAAAAACACACAATCTGTGAAGCTCAATAAAGCAAAGTGTCATAAAACAAAGCAAGTTTGTACCTGGGTTTGCTTTTTCTTTGGTACTATATCTCCTTGGGTTATTTTTCAATAGAGGGTGTGTAGACACAGACTTCTAAAGTTCTTATTTGTCCAAAAATAAGACCATTTTGGACAATTAAGTTCTCCTTTGTCCAAAAATATCTCAACTTGGCTATTAGTGGCTTGGCTGATTAAATAATTCCAAATTTAGCATTTTTTCCACCCAGAACTCTGAAGATATTGCTTCACTGGCTCATCCATTGTTGCCAGTGTGAAGTCTGATACCTGTATTATTATTCCTCATAGACTTAGGGATATATGTACTTACTACAGGATGAGTTAGATAAAATTGGCAATGTATGACCATTTTTTTTCTTATAAAGCAACAAGTTCAGGTAGTTTAACCTAATATTTGCTTTCTATTTGTCTTGTTTTTATTATATTCATATTATTATATTTCCTTTCATCCCTTGGTCAAATTCTTTTGAATTTTTTTATTACATTTTTTTTTTACTAGTTTGAATGCAACCCTTCTTTTATTGTGAGTAATTACACTAGAAATTATAACACGCACCGTTGACTTACCAAAATCTAATAGTACTTGGTAATTTTACCTCCACCGGGACAATACAAAGACCTTTATACACTTTCACTTTGTTTACCTTCTCTTGACTTACATGTTTTTGTGTATATATAAGTTTGCTCTATGTTTTAACGTGAAACAAATTGTTATCATTATATACAATGTTGATTTAGCTTTATTCCCATCATATTGCGTTTTGGTTGCTTTCCATTCCTCCTGTGTCTTCCAGATGCCACTAACTACTCTTTAGAGCAGTTTGTCTTGTGGATTTTATGAGTACTTATTTACTGAAGACTATCTTATCCCAGCTTTATTTTACTTTATATTTTATAATCTTATTTTTTTGAGACAGGGTCTCACTCTGTAGCCCAGGCTGGGGTGCAGTGGCACAATCACGGCTCACTGCAGCCTTGACCTCCTGGGCTCAAGCAAACTTTCCCCTTCAGCCTCCTGAGTAGCTGAGACTACCCACACCCAGCTCATTTTTAAAAATTTTTTTGTAGACATAAGGGCTCACTATGTTGTCCAGGCTGGTCTCAAACTCCTAGGCTAAGGTGAATCTCCCACCTTGGCCTCCCAAAGTGCTGGGATTAACTGCCTGAGCCACCGTGCTGGCACCATCTTTATGCTTGATAAATATTTGATTGGCTATAAAATTCTAAGTTGGCAAGTGTTTTCTTTTAGTGCCTTAATGACATCCATTCCACTGATTTTAATTAGGAGGAGTCAGGATCAGTATTACTGTTACTCCTCTAAAAATAATGTCTTTAATAATGTTTTTTCCCTTTGTTTTTGGCTTTTTATTTCTACACTTTCACTATATTTGGATGTGGATTTCCTTCTTTTCTTTCTCCTTTCTTTTTAAATCATGCTTGAAACTCAATGGACATTTGAAATCTGTAGATTGAGATCTTTTATCAGGGAACTTTTCAATCATTATCTCTTTAAATACCGTATTTCATCATGTTCATAATACCGTCAATTATAACTTGCATGATTAATTCACATATCCAAGAAAAAAAAAAAGAAGAGACTCATGGCTGATTAATTAAACTATAACGTATACCCTTGTCACTTAAGAATTTGGATCTTATTCTTGTTGCAGAAGCTCTTTTTCTAAGACAAAGTTGTGTTATATGTCATTGTTTAGATCTATATTTGTTGGAGTTCTCCAGAGAAACAGAACCAATAGGATGTGTATACAGAAATAAATATATTTATTTTGAGGAATTGGCTCATGTGATTGTGAAAGCTTAGTCAGTCCAAAATCTGATGGGGGAGGCTAGCAGGCTGGAAACTCTGGAAAGAGCTTCAGTTCGAGTCCAAAGGCAGTCTGTCGGGAAATCAAGAAGAACCAATATTGCACATGAAGTCTAAAGTCAGTCTGCAGGATAATTCCCTCCTACTTAGGTGAGGTCAGCCTTTTGTTCTGTTCAGGACTTCAATAGATTGGATGAGGCCCACCCACATTATGGAGAGCACTTGCTTTACTCAAAGTCTACTGATATAAATAAAAGTAAGACTCATCCAAAAATACACCCATGGAAACATACAGAATAATGCTTGACCTGATATGTGGGCACTGTGGCCAAGCCAGGTTGATATGTAGAATTCATTATCACAATACCCAATAAGGAAAATATATGCAAAACAATTACCAACATAGATACTCCCACAACTTTTTCCCACTAAGAATCCAAATTTTCCTAATCACATTTTGACTACTGTCTGTGTATAACATATTCTCAAAGATTCCATAAAGGAACAAAAAGCTATAGTGATAGACTCTCAATCTGGCTTTGAAATTATGTAAAGCTAGCCTACTACTGACCTCTTTGAGAACATCGTTAAACAATTCTGATTGATCTCCTTCACTCTCTCCCCACAAACATTTGTTTCCTAGGGAGGTGAAGAGAGTGTTGCATTATCGTCCTTGAGATTTTCTTCCAAATAACTGACCTCCCATTCTGGAAGTTTTCGTGGTTATCCTTTTGATATTCAAACATGCACAAGAATGATCATTGATAACTGATGCCCAGTTTCAGTAAAAGTGATATGTAAGATATCAAACTGTGGTTGGGTGCGGTGGCTCACGCCTGTAATCCCAGCACTTTGGGAGGTTGAGGCGGGGGATCACGAGGTCAGGAGATGGAGACCATCCTGGCTAACACGGTGGAACCCCATTCTCTACTAAAAATACAAAAAATTAGCCGGGCGTGGTGGTGGGCGCCTGTAGTCCCAGCTATTCGGAGCCTGAGGCAGGAGAATGGCCTAAACCCAGGAGGCGGAGCTTTCAGTGAGCCGAGATCGCGCCACTGCACTCCAGCCTGGGTGACAAAGCCAGACTCCGTCTCAAAAAGGAAGATATCAAACTGTAAGATACATCTTTATTTCAGAAAAGGTTAAGTATGAAAAATGAATATGCAACTCAACATCAATTAAAGAATTTATAACCTCTGCCCCTTCCCTTTTCTCCTTTTGGGACTCCAATTAAATGCATGCTAAACCTTCTATATATTTAAGTATCTTTCTCTTCAAATTTTTTTTTTTTATCATTTTACTGCTGCTAAATTCATCCTATAGGTCCTTACATTTTATTCTTGCATTTTCAGTTCTAGAATATCTAGTTGATTCTTTGACAAATAAGCAATGTTCCAATTTGTATGTATTCCAGGTACTTCTTGAAATTTGTATGTTTGTCTTTTATCTCCAGGAGCATTTCAGGTATTATTTTACAGTTATGTTTTATGAAAGAAAAAAGTTCAAATAAATGAATAAATGCATGCTAGGGAATAAAAACATTATATACGACTTGCAACTACAAGCAGCATACACACCACAGATCATAAAGGGTCAATGATGAATTTTTCTATTAGTTTCCAGTTCCTCCCTGATAAAACAGTACTCGAATATAGAGGTCACAAGCAAACTCAGTTAGCGAGATATACCTTTGAGTTCTGGCCAGGTAATCTTGGGCAGTTACTTTTTTGTTTGTTGTTTTTAATTTGTATAAATTTGCAGGGTACAAGTGCAATTTTGTTACATGCACAGATTACATAGTGATTCAGTCAAGGTTTCTTGTGGATCCATCATCTGAGTCTAACATACATCGTACTCATCAAGTAACTTCTCTTTATCCACTACCTTCCTCCATCCTGTAATTTCTCATTATTCACTGCCTCCCCTGCCCTCTTCTGAGTCTCTGCTGTTGATAATTCCATTCTCTATGTCCATGTGTACACATTTTTAGCACTCACTTATGAGTGAGAACATGTGATATTTGACTTTTCTCTATCTGGCTTATTTCATTTAAGATAGTGACCTCCAGTTTCATCCATGTGGCTGCAAAAGACATGATTTTATTATTTTTAAAGACTGAATTGTACATATATATAGATATATCTATATATACATATCTCACAATTTCTTTATCCAATCATCCACTAATGGACACTTAAGTTGTTTCTGTATCTTTGCTATTGAGAGTCTCATTATCTTTATTCTTAATTAAGATAGTAATTGTAGTGAATTTAAAGGGTTGTCTTGGATCAAATTAGAGTAAGTATGAATTGAGTACATAATGCACTAACATAGCACCTGATACATAGTCAACATTGAATAAATGTACTCTACTATCATTAGGGAAGTGATGATAACCAATCCCTTATCTGGGACAGTCTGTGTCTTCCTTAAGAATCTCTTACTCTAGTCACATGTGTGGCACGGATGCTGGGGTGTCTGCTGTTTCTTTTAGGACCTTTCTACTGAGTCTAAAGCTTTGCTGATGCATTTGCCCAAAAGTTTGTACTTACGGTACATCCTTAATTTCTAGGACTTTACCCACTGATGTATAGCCTACAAACCCTTGATTTCTTCGATCTTGCTCTGCAAAGTGCTGGCCATGCATCATGCTGCAGCTTTCTCTCTCTAATGAAAGTATTTTTGTCTTCATGAGCTTTGGCAATTGTGGGGTAGGGGAGTAGAAAGGAGGAAGGATGCAGTTGTGGGAAAAGTTGAAAAGAACATCTAAATTACCTCTGGCAATGCAAACCACTTCCTGCACGAGTCCAAACTAGAAACAGGTCTTCCAATGCACAAAAATAAAGGTTCTGAGACAACTTGTGGAACAGTTCACACACCTGCCCCCCTTAGACTTGCTCAGAAGTGGTTAACAGGTGTTTCTGTTGTGCTTTTTACTTACATGACATTTTAAATCTCCACGAAGGGGAGCATATGCCCACCAGTGCAGCCTGGGTTACATGGGAGCACTGGATAATCACAAAAGTGGAAAATGTTAGCTAGGTATATGAAAGATTGGGCTCGATCTTGATTAGCCCAGGAGATGCCTTGCTACTGTATAAAAAAAAAAAAAAAAAAAAAAAAAGCAGAATCCTCAAGTTTACCTAATTGTCTTTTATTGCCTTCTTCCTCCTTAAACCTGATATCAATAGCTGGATGTGAGTTAAGAAAAAGTGTACTTTTTATGAGGGCAGAGTCATGCCTCGATTATCTCTGTATCCCCAGGGACAATCCTGTGTCAGGAACATTATTGCTGCTGCTTAATTCAGGAACAATGGTATTGTTGAACTTGGTTTACTACAAATGATTTGATCCATGATTAATCCATGTTTACAGAAGAGTAACAATACATGCTTTGTTCCCCTCAAAACACCTAATGGTAAAGAAAAAAATGAAATATTTCTAAAACTACTACTAGACAGTGTCAAGATATTTATTACAATTTTTATTAACGTAACTTGGGAGCTTATGAAACTTCTGTCGCTTCTCTGTTGAAGATGTTCCATTCTCACAATACTGTATTATGTAGTGAAGATTAATATTAAAGACATATCACAATTATCTCTTTAAAAAGTCATTTTCAGTTTCATCTGTAACATAAACATGAATTAACTGGCCCCAGCCCCTGTGAAGGAAATTTCACTGTGATATTTTTTCTGTTACAAATGGTTTTAGTAAGCTTTGCTGTAGTCACAGTCACTGGGAAATATTTAGTGCCTGGCTGTGTGCATAGCTCTAAAAGAAATGTGATGATGGTCATTTGGGGGCAGAAATTGGATCCCACTGGTTATTAACCTTCCTCCTTTCTGAGGCTAATCTCTTCACCTGGGCTCTGGTCACCTCTCCTTCTGCCTGCCCCTGAAACTTAGTCCATTAGTTATGCTTTGTCCAACACTTAACTCTTTATTCTTCTCAGGCTCGTTTCTCACAAGTTAATTATTTAGTTCAAGAAACTTCAATGAAATACCTGCCATATGCCTTATACAATGCTGGACACTGGGACAATGGGACAAAGAACATTAAGACATGGTCTTGCCTCCTAGATTCTAGAAGCTCACAGGAGGTTGACAGGTAAACAAAGTGTCAAAATACATATGCATGGTAACAGAAGCATCTAAAAGTTGCCATGGGAATAAATATGGTCAGATGTTTTACCTAAAACAATTACACTCCTCCATTCTTCCTTTCATTGTAAAGTTTCTTAAAGTAATGTTAGATCATATGTACTAATGTCTTACTATGTGTTGGGTACTATGCTTGGTGCTTTTACCTACATTATTTTTTAATCCCCACAACAAATCCAGAACTAAGTTGTATTATTATCCTCACTCTAAAAATGAGGGAACAGAAGCAGAGAGAGGTTCAATGATTTGCTTTAGATCACACAGATACTAAATAGTATCTACCTGGATTTGTTAAGATGCTTTCAGCTGCAAGTAACAACAACAAAATCCTTCAAGCTAGATTAAATAATCAAGGAAATTTATTGGTTTATATAAGTGAAAGAAGTAGGAAGAGCTTCAGGCAAGGCTTGGTGCAGCAGCTCAGTGATGTAACCATAGGCCCAAGTTATTTCTCTGTCTTTTGCCTTCTTTGAAATCTTACTAATTTCAACCTTACATTGATCCAGCTTGTGGTAGTGAAATGGCTGCTGGAGTATCCTGTATCACATGCTTTCTGCTTCTTATCCAGAAGAGAGAAGTCTCTCCTCCAGCCATCAGATAAAGATTCTGGGGCTTCCCTTTGATGCTGTCACTTCTACCCCTGAACCAATATAGAAACACTGCCTCGAGGAGAATGGAATGCTGAGAGATAATCCTCATTGTCTCCTTTACTACAGAGTTATTGGGAGAATTGGTTGGGATGATGTATGTCAGTACTTAGAATAGTGCTAGCATATAGAATGGCTCATATAGGTTACCTATTACTATTATTATTATTAACTATAGTTATGTGCTGCATAACAACTGTTTGGTCAACAACAGACAGCATATATGACAGTAGTCTCATAAGATTATAATACTGTAATTTTACGGTCCCTTTTCTATGTTTGCTATGTTTAGATACACAGATACTCACCAATGTGTTACAACTGTCCACAGTATTCAGTACAGTAACATGCTGTTGAGATTTGTAGTCTAGGAGCAATAAGTTACATCATACAGCCTAGGTGTGTAGCAGGCTGTACCATCTAGGTTTGTGTAAGTACACTCTATGATGTTCACACAATGACAAAATTGCCTAATGAAGCATTTTTCAGCACGTATCTCCATTGTTAAGTAACACATAACTGTACTTCATTATATGTGCACGTATTCAACATTCATTCATTCAACCAACATTTCCTGTGTACCTTTAATGTTGTAGGCACTCTTCCAAGAATACCACAGTAAACAAAACAAAGTTCATGCTTTTTGGAGCTGACTTTCCAATAGAAGATCAATGAGTAAATAAACCACATATTAAAAAATAAAAATTGAATATGTACAATGATGAAGAATAGGAAAGGGTGTGGGGGATCAAGTGACACGAAAGAGTGCACATTTATAGAGTGATCAAAAAGTGATATTTGAGCAGAAGCATGAATGAAATGAATCTGTGAACCATGTGTGTGTCTGAATGCAGAACATTCCCAGAAGAAGGAACAGCACATGACTTTAACCCCTGTGTTGCCTCTAGCATTTAGGGTCCCAGGATAATGCAAGGATCACAGAAAATTTCTTACAGTGTTTTCAACACCAAGGTGAACACTTACAGCAAAATGCCTGGAAGCCACATGACATTTCATGAGTCTTAAAACCCACTGACTCTGCTATCTGCCAGTGCCAGAGAAGCAATAATATACCTTCCACTATTTTCCCCTCCTTTTAACTTTGCAAAGTAGTGCTTTGGTATAATCTGCTAGCAAGTCCTCTGGTAGCAAGGTTTCTGACAAATGTAGTTTTCAGTCTTGCAACCTCTTCATTAAATGGGATAGACCCGAGGAGGGAAAATGGAGCTGAGTTGTCAAAGACATTTATGGGCACGTTTATGAATGCTATTTTTGTCATTTTATATATGGATGCTAGAGGGGTAAATGGAGACTATAGCCCTTATACTTCTTACATGAATACCATTTTTCTCAGCTAAGTTTTTGGCGGGAACTAGATTGCAGTCAATTTAATGTTAAACTCTGGTATGTGCCTGAGACCTGGAATTTTGGGTGACTGTTTGAAAGCTCATCCATTTTTAGTTATATCTGTGAGAATGATAAAGACCAAGGTCTCTCACAAAAATTAAAATGCACAGCCAGTGACCTCAGGTGTTGGGCCATTCCACTGCCATACCTTAGGCATGCCACAGAGTTGGAGTAACATTGATTCTATGTAAACAGCTGCCAAATGTCAGGAGTTAGTCTTACAGGATTACAGGATTATGAGGGACTCTAAACAGTCTTCAGGTGTGTGGAGGTAGTAAAGCCTGTGAGATGAGCTTGTAGGTGATGACAACAGATAAATCGGGGTTTATGTGTACACTTGACTCTTAGTATGTATTCAGAAGACAGAAGATGGTACCCTCTGAAATTGTGATAATGTAAGGATGATGTCTATAGAAGTTCATTTTGCTTATTTTGCCTGACTATAGCTTCCTGTTGTTCCCTGACTTAAAATATCTGATCTTTCATTTAACATCACTCAAACAAGATTGATTGTTTTTAAATAGGATTAGTTGTTCTGCGCTGGACTTTTGAGCAGCTTTACTTAGTCTATGCCATTAAAATTAAGGTCCTGATGTTAAAATATGTTTAGCGTTTATCATTTTATTATATAAATCCTTAAATGATCGGTGGAAATTTCTTTGCAGGTGTTTTGATAATTGCTTCCATATTTAATAGCCATTGCTTCCAAAAGCAGGAGACTGGGTTCTAACTAAACATATTTTTAAAAATCTGGAGAAAGAAATACTTGATCTTCAACTTGTCATTTGCCACCAAGAAAAGCAAATCATACAATATGCTGTCAACTGCCTGACAAAACTCAAGTCCCAGTTCAAATATGTGTTTCTGTTGAAGACTTTTCCATCTGTTCAGGCCAATACTAACTCTCTACCTACACAGCTGATAATGCTCGTGATTACTATAATAATGGCAATAATTGACATAAATTGCAGACCTTGACAAAGATGGTCAGGTTCTATTGTTGCACCTAGAGATGCAATTATCTTTTGATTTACTTTTTACCACTAAAAGAGAACTCAGTAAATATAGGATTAAAGGACTATTCCTTTTGAAATGCCCTGCACCAGAATGGTTTCTAGCACTAAGTAGACGTTTAACACATGATAAATATATGATGAATAAATGAATGAATGAAGTCTGAGTCCCAGTGATAAACATGAGTTTCTTCCAGTTAGACTGGAGACATGAATGTGTTTAAAATTCCTTTAAAGGGGACACAGTATCTGCTGGTCTCTGTTCATTGACCCAGATGTGGCCTCTAGACCTCTCATCAATCTTCTTGTTACCTGATATCCTCTAGTCAATGGGCTCTTGAGGAGGGAGAAATGGGCAAAGACCCTGGAGTAAATGAGTAAAAAGTAGAGTGAGATAATATTATGGGACTAAATCCTAAAGAATTGGCTGGTATCAGTTGCTTAACAAATCCTAAAGAATTGACTGGTATCAGTTGCTTAAGAGGAGAAAAAAAATCATAACTTCAGATCTGGGGAGTATTAGTGCAAAAGAGATGGTAATGTTTGGGATTCCCTCCACTGGTCCCAAGGCCCTTTCCTGTCTATTTTCTTATTTGCACTAAGACAGAAATGATCTGTCCTGAGAAAGAGAGAAGAGGTGATTTTACAAAGAGTTATAATAAAGAAGGTAACTGAGCTGCAGAAAAGAAAAAGAAAAGGCAGCAGCACTAGAGTTGGAAGACAGGAGTTCTAATTCTGGCTCCACCCATTTGTAGTTGGTGACCAGGTAATTTTTATACGCTGTATAAGCCTCAGTTTTCTCATCTATAATATAAGGCTAGATTCCTATTGTATTAAGTTATCATTAGGACTAAATAAGACAGTAAACACACACACACACACACACACACACACACACATACCATTGAAATGATACAGTTCTACGAAAATGTAAGGATTTTTTTTTTTCACTGAACAGGTGTTACAATTAAGACAGACAAAATTTTTATAATGAACATATGTCTCTATACAAATCAGAAAAAAAAAATAAACGTAACTAATTGTAGGCACATTGTACAAATTTCAGTCCACAGGCTCAGGAGCACAAAAGCTCACCTTCCCTATAGCTGAACTTAATGTATATGTAAGGCTCTTCATTCCCCTTTGTGACAGGAAACTTAATTTTGATCAATTTAGGGTAAATCAGCCAGTTCAGTGGTTGTGTCTGTGTTTCTGAAGGGGCTTATGGGATATTAGCATCAGAGGTGGTTGCTGGTCTTCAGCCTTCAACCTGTCCCTTATGGCACCCACAGAACCATGTGCCACCCATCTTCATGCCTCCACCTGGCTTCACTGCAGTGGTTCCCTTCTGAAATCTCTTTACAAGAAAAGACATGCTGACAAGAATCCTCACTGCTCTGGATGTTGGAGCCTACATGGGAGTATTCCCCACTGGCTGGTCCAAAAGGGGCTGGTCATGAGATTTATTTTATCTAGAAGAGAACCGGAGCAATATTTAAAACAAGCCACCCATGAAGTCTCTGCTCCTCCAAGCACCTTAGAGAAGATCTGGTGAAGAATCACCCTGGTCGTGTCAAAGTGGACCTGGAGAACTTTCACTTGCTCAGAGTTCCTGATCTGGGTCCTCTGATTCCAAGCCATGAGTCCTTCTTTTAAACCATCATATAGTGTGTGAGCTGTCATCTGAGAGAAGCCCAGTCAGTATACCAGTTCTCAGAGTGCAAGGAGGCAGTCATTTCATAAATTACATGCTAGGGTTTTATTCTGGCCTTTTATGTAAGCAACAACAACTTGAGTTTCTTGAGAATAATATTTATATTATTGGTTTCAGTAGTCTTAAATCCTTTGTAACATGTGGTAGGGATATAAACATACAAACAAACGAATGTGTAAATGAATTTGTGCTCTGAGCACAGTCTGAATTCTTACAGTGGAATGCAGCATAATAAATCAATTAAATTTAACAAACTTTTACTTAGTGTGTTCATGGTGACTTCTTGTACTAGCTACCAGATCTAAACAAAGTAAAAGACACTGATTTGACCCCAAAATGCTCATTGCATAGTGCATAGTGTGTAAGTATAGCATCCATAATACCTTTTCTGGCCAGGAATGGGGCATAGGGCACAGTGGTGCAGGAATAAGAAAGAGAATCAAAGCTACCATGGAATGAGGACTAATGAGGTACCAGGCACCGATCATTTAATCCTCGCAACATGTTCATATGGAAGGTACAAGCATATTGCTCCCAGGTTCTCCCCAAAAGACATCAAAGCAAACCCTCCACTTAAAAAAGCTAAATATAAACTTTTATTACATCCCAATGCAAGATGTTTCCAATACAATCTATTTCCTTCAAAGATGGGGTAGAGAATGAGGGGTGGGGTTTGGGTCACATATTTTCATTTTTACATTTTATTTCAGATTGGAAAATTGTATTTCACTGTCAAATCAATTAAGAACACATTTATTACTCAGTGTTGCTTGAAATAATATCTACAATCTTTAAAGTTTCAATTTAAAGCATACACTTCTTTCAAACTCAACGTTAAAATGAAAACACAAATATAAACTGCATTTCATGTTCTGTTGATATTTAGCTGTGTGGCAATGGATGAATATTTTTTCTCTGTGAGGCTTTGTTTTCTCATCTGGCAAACGAGGAAACTGATGCAAATCATCTTCAAGTTCCCTTCATGTTATTTAATACAACTATTTATGTCATGCTTGTAAAGAGTAGGTGATGATGAAGGTTACTGCTCCCCACAGATGAATCCTACAATGATCATTGGTAGGATTGTTAGGCTTTGTTTCTCAAGGGGATAATCTGGGAAAAGAATAAGAATGAAGCTGAAGCCCATCCTTGTGAAGAAGGTACCAGTGTGTGCTCAAAGCCAAGTCTTGACAATAGTAGCGAATGCTGTATTGGGTAACAGCCATACCAGGTGCTTCATAGATTTACCTTATTTAATCATGGTAAGAAGTTTCCAAAAGAGTTTTCTTTGATGCTGAAACTAAATAAATATTTAGAAAAGTCAAATGACTTGCTCAAGGTGATATAGCTAGTAATTCACAGACATTCACAGTAGAAATTCACACTCAGAAGATGTTCAAAAGGGTTTGCTTTGATAGGTCAGGCTAGGCCTGACTGGGCCCTTGGCTCCTGTAACTAATCCTGAAATTCTCTAGGAGGCAAGTGTTATCAATGCCTTCACCTGTGACCTTCTAACAACAAGCTTGTATATTGGTGTAATGCCATCCCCCCTTTTCCTACCACAAAAGACTCACATAGTGGCAGTACAAAGCCTGATGGCATGGATTCACTGGCCCATGCAGGGGGTTTCAACATTTGTACCTAAAATTAGGAGATCATATATGAAGACGCATATTTCCAGTTTCTTTTCAGAAATGCAAACATCTGGAAATACAGAGCCTACATTCTAGACTGCCAGTAATGAACTTCAGCCAGGGCTGCTCTCTGCCTACACTGCACTTTTGCATAAATTATAAAAAATGTGCCCCACTGGGCTGAGGGAGGCCAGTGGGGTCAGAGTTTGGTAAGAAGAGAGGAAACTGAATTTCACTTGCTTTTTTGACTCCATAGCCAAAGCCCTCGTGCACAGTTACCCATGGTAGTTCTAGCCAAGTGGCTCTTTCTGCAGACAGGGCATATGCTCTTCTTTTTTTTTTTTTTTTTTTTTTTTTTTTTTTTTTTTTTTTTTTTTTTTGAGATGGAGTCTCTCTCTGTTGCCCAGGCTGCAGTGCAGTGGTGTGATCTCCACTTACTGCAAGCTCAACCTCCCGGGTTCACGCCATTCTCCTGCCTCAGCCCCCCGAGTAGCTGGGACTACAGGTGCCCGCCACCATGACTGGCTGGCATATGCCACCATGACTGGCTGGCATATGCTCTTTAGTTTGATACAATCTCTAACACTCTCTTAATCCTCCCTAGCACTGAGGCCCAGTACCAATTAAATTAATAAAAATCTATGAACTTTCAGAATTCTATACCCACCCCCCTTCACTCATTTCTCTTATTTCCTGGCTCCTGCAGGTTTTTTCATTTGCAACCCTTGCTCTAATGAGTCACGGAAGAAGGGTAGCATGGCGGCTTTCATATATATTTGCAAGAATTCTCAAAAGATAATGGCAAAAGGGCAGGCATAGGCTAGAGTTATCAATCTTGAGGGCAGCTGATCCCAACCATTTAAATATTTCCGGAGATGAAGTTCCTCCATTCCATGGGCCTACTTGGTCTTCCAGCAACCAACTCTCCTCTTGAGGTGTGTCTGAGCCTCAGGAACTACTGCTGGAGGTGGCTCACCTGCTCCCACCATTAGCTTTGCCCAAACTCACAGTTCAGCCACTATGGATTTATTGTCACCTTCTCTTAAATGCCCTGAGCATTCCCTTTACTGCCCTTTCCTACTTCTTATGGAGCACTGACTCACAAATCAATGTCAGAAGTGCCACATTTGATCATTCCAACTGGACACAACCCTCTTCTCAATTAAGGAAGAAAGCCCATTGCTCAGTTAAGCCCATTGCTCCCTGTTATGGGCTGAATTTTGTCCCCCAAGAAAATATGTTGAAGTCCTAACCTTCAGGACCTCAGGAGGTGACCTTGTTGGGAAATAGGGTAATTGCAAATATAAGTATTAATATGAGGTGATACTGGGGTAGGGTGAACCCTTAATCCAACATGAATGGTGTCTTTATTACAAGAAGAAAAGGGCTGGGTGCAGCAGCTCATACCTGTAATCCTAGCACTTTGGGAGGCCTAGGTGGGCAGATTACCTGGGGTCAGGAGTTCAAGACAAGCCTGGCCAACATGGTGAAACCCCGTCTGTACTAAAAATACAAAAAATTAGCTGGGTGTAGTGGTGCGCACCTGTAACCCCAGGTACTCGGGAGGCTGATGCAGGAGAATCACTTGAACCCAGGAGGCGGAGGTTGTGGTGAGCAGAGATCGTGCCACTGCACTCCAGCCTGGGCGACAGAGTGAGACTTTGTCTCAAAACAAAACAACAACAACAAAAAGAATAAGAGGAGAGGCACAGACATACAGACATGAGGAGAACCATGTGATGACAGAGACAGAGGTTGGCATGATCCATCTATAAGCCAAAGAATACCAAAGATTGCTGGCAACAGCCAGAAGCTGGCAGAGGGGCATGGAACAGGTTCTTTCTCAGTGCCATCAGAAGAAATCAACCCTCCCCAAACCTTGATTTTGGATTCCTAACCATCAAAACTGTGAGAGAATAAATTTCCATTGTCTTAAGCCATCCAGTTCATGGTAATTTGTTAGAGCAACTGTAGGAAACCAACAAGCTTCAGTTAATAAAAATCAGTGTAAGTCTGGCAGCCTAGGCCTGGACTGTTAAAATAATGCAGCTGGTATTTGTTTCAAAAGGACAAAGCCCAATGGCTAACCCCTTTGCTTTGGTCTGCTCTTGATAGCCTGGGTGAACTGAGCAGATTGGAGACTACACATTTTTCTTTCTGTGTCTTAACTATGAAAAGTCTCTTGATTTCCCCTAACTTGCTATCTGACACTCTACTACTCCCTTTCTCTCCATCCCCTGACATCTCCACGGGTAGTGTGTTAAGAGCAATGTTTCCCTGCATGGATGGTGCTCACTTCTTTTCAATAACACTCTCTTCCTTAAATAAACAATACCCTGACCAAAGTGATAGTGTATTTAGGTCATTAAGCAAAGTAGCTCTGGCAGTAGAAATGAGAGGCAGCTTTGTTTCCAGGATATTCTTGCTTTTGGTCCTATTTATCTGGATAATGTAGTACAAACACAGCTTCTAAAAACTGACTAACAAGAAAACTGAGACTACAGAGCTGTTGCCATTGAGCAAGGAAGTCAAGAAAAGGTGGGAAGGAGCTCTCACAGGAAGAGGTGGATCATGCTGGGTAAATCACATCCCCTCTCTGAACTTCAGGTGTCTTAGGGTGAAGAGTAGAACAGATATTATCTTTTCTGAATCTCTGTGCAGAGTTCTATGACCCATTGTCTTAAAAATGACAATGTCTAAAAAATAAGAATATGCAATAGCCTTGGGCTTCAGGTTTGCTCCTTTCCAGGGGCATGTTCATTAAGAACGTAAGGGCCTTTGGATGATGGCTTTTGTAATCCCTGAGGGACGCTATGTACATTGACTTACCATGCCTTTCTACCACAGATACAGAAAAGCCACAGATGGCATTGACACCAGAAAATGGAAGCACAAAGTGCTTTGGGTAACAGCAATTCAAGAATGACTGCAGAGAAAATCTATTAAGAAATTCGAATGCAGATTTCAATATTTACTCCTTTTCATTCACTTTCTCTCTCTCTCTCACTCTTTTTCTCTCTCCCACCTTGATTTTCTCTGTCTCTCTCCTTTTTTTTGCATACAGTTTCTCAGTAAAATACATTTTATTAAATTTTATAACAAGCCTATGAAATGCAGATATACAAAAAGGAAAAAATAAGAAGCATGCATAATTCTACCACTGAAAAATACTACTAAAAGTTGGTATTTAAACTTTTGAATGTTTTTCACTGCACTTGCATGAGTGTATGTGTAAACATAATCTCCAACTCTTCAGAGAAATACAAGAATTGCTATGAACCTTAATAAACTTCCAAAAGATTTCAAGAGCAACTTCTCGGCCATTAGAATATACTCAGAAAGTCAATAACATATTTTAATCCATTCCAAGAGCCCCATATTTGTTGGGTCTCTGAGAAAGCAATTTATAGCATTGGTTTTTTATAAGAAGAGTAGATGGCCGTTTGGGGGCAAGGCATGTGTCATTTGGAATAACCACAATAAGTGGAAAAAATGCCTCAGATTCTGTTGCAAGACTAAGAGCCACAAGGAGCTTTTAGTTCCATCACTAGTTGGGCATTTATTGGACATCAATTTCATATACAATGTTATGGTCTGCACTGGGGAATGACAAAAAAGTATAAGAAATTATCTGTCACCTGAAGAAATGTATAGTGTAAATTTCTTAAAAATTAAGTTTTAGAACTCATTTTTCAAACTAAAATGCTAAAAATAATATATAGAATATATCAAAGCAGACTATTATGAAAGATGCAAATATAGATGGGCCTGGGGACCCATCCATCTATTTTCCTCAAGTACCACTTAAGGCCCCCACAAACTATAGAGTGGCAACCAATAGCTCCAGGAGATAAATGAAAACATTGACAGGTCAAGGTTTGTGAATGTAAGTGTGGTTGGTCACGGTAAAGAAACCACAGTTAATATGCTCCCTCTGCGTGCTGGGCACTCATCCTGGAGCTTTGCCTCTATCAATTAACTTAATCCTCACAACAGTCTCGATCTGTAGGTATAACAAATCTAGGTTTAAAAATACAAAAATGACTTGTTCAATATATCTCATAGCTATATTTAGCAGGTCTGAGTTTCAAATGCAAGTCTAGCTGACGCTGACATCCGTGACAACTCTTACACCTAAATAGAATGCAAGATTTGAATAACTATACACACACACAAGTGCGTGCATGCACACACGCACACACATGATAGACGTGATTAATTGTGAAATGAGAGGTTAACAGTCAGGTTTGATGTGTCCTGATTAGTGAGGGGAAGCATTTACCTAAAAATTCTGGGTGTAGTCATTCAAGTATGACATAAAAGGGAATGGATTGCCGGGTAGATCATGATGAATGAACAAAGATAGAGATTTGTGGATATATTACACAAATTGTGTGTGAGAAAATCAGAGGATGGAAATCTTTATTGTTAGAATATCTGCCTGGAGGAAGAAGGACTTGATTTAAAGTTAAAATAATGCCTGGTAGCCTCAAAGATCTCCTCCCCAATATTTATTAATTACTGTGTTGTTTTAACATATGTCCAGAAATCCTTTGATACTCCTCCCTCCAGGTGGTAGAAATTAACGTTCCTTCCCTTGAGTATAAGCTAGACTTAGTGTCATGCTTCTCTGAACACAGTATGGGGAAGAAAACACAGTAACAAACTGACAGACGCCGTCTTAACCAAGAGATCAAGGTTAACATCACCAGCAAGGAGTCATATTAATATGATGCTGAATGATGCTATCAGAAAGGTCTTTGCCTAGGTGGCATTCTTCCCGCTCAATCCATAACTTCAGGCGAAACATGAGAACATCAGTCATGGTACTTCTAGACTGAAGTACATTGTACAAAATACCTGACCACTACTTTTCAAAAGGGTCAAAGTTATGAGAGACAAGAAAAGACCAAGACACTGTTCAGATGGGGGAGACTGGGGACACACGGTGATTGATACAATCTGATATTCTGGAATAGGACAATAGTAGAAAAACTGGAGAAATATTAATAAAGTAGTTTAGTTGATGGTATTGATCTGTTGCTATTTTCTCAGTTTTTTAAAAAAATTATAGATGGATTTGTATTTCAAAGATAAAACAAAGGTGCTTCTTAAGATTACTGACAGGACATAACAAATTTCCCTGTAACTAGGGATTTAATTTTGGGCTCTCTATTCTATTTTCTTAGTTTTGATTAATGTAATATGTTATGTAATATATTAACATTAGAGGGAAGCTGAGCACAGGATATATAAGAAAGTTAGCTCTTTTTTTTTTTTTTTTTTTTTTTTTCAAAAATTGGTGCTTGATATATGAATGCACCTCCTCTGGAGAAGAGTTAGAGAATGTTTCCAGTTGGGGGAAGAGCATGCATAAAGGCACAGAGGCTGAAAAGTGTGAGACGAGTGAGTTCATTTAGCTGGTTTAAAAGCAGCCCATGAACCAAGTATGTATGAGGATTTAGCCAACCTAAACCCCAAAAGATGCTCTGGGGGCAGATTGTAAAACATCCTGTGATTAAGATTGAGAATTTTGCCAAAAAAATATTGTCTAAACCCCATCCACTTTTAAAAGTTTGTGAGGCCACTAAATTACTAACAAAAAAGGAGACAGAACCCACAAATGAAGCAGCAGAATGAATGTTACAAGATATAGGTAGTAAGTTCCATACCGTAATAGGGCACTGAATTATGTTTTCCTGACACTTAAAGCATAAAAGAAATAGATTATATTGTTGCCATTTCCTGATTTAAAAAAGAAATGCTAAATCGTTCCTTTGCAGAAGAAAAAAAAAATGTACTTTTTATTAAGGTAGGAAAAATCATGTAGGCCATTTTATAGTTCATTAGTGACCGAAGAAGTTGTAAACGTTGTGAAAGACATGAAGAGGCTGTTCAGATAGATGATCGTTGTAAAGTCTTTGCAAAAGTGCTTCATGTTTACAATCAAATTGTAATTCATTGAAGTCATTCCTGCAACATCTGAGATAATGTAAACCAACTGGTTTGTTTTATGACCACCTAAATTGATTCTGAGAAAATTGCCTTGAAGAATTGAAAAGAATAAATACATCATTTTATCACACCTCTCTCTTACTAAAGAGCTTACAATGATTCTCCATCACCTGCAGGTTTATAACTAAACATTCCATAGTAGAAGAGCTGTACCTCTGAGACCTGTAGAGCATTCCCTCATAAACTATTTGTAGCATTTGTCATAGGTTTTCATATTACTGACTTTGGCTGGCAGTCATCTTCATCCATTTCTGCTGCTACAACAAAATATCTCAGACAGGGTCACTTATATGTAACACAAATGCGTATCGCTCAGTTCTGGAGGCTGAGAAGTCTAAGATCAAGGCGCTGCTAGATTTGGTGTCTGGTAAGGGCTTGTTCTCTGCTTCCAAGATAGCGTCTTGTCTTTCCATCCTGCAGAGAGGATGAAAGTTGTGTCCTCACATGGCAGAAGTGGCCAAAAAAAAGCCACTTCCGTGCCTTTTGTGTGGCACTAATCCCATTCATGAGTGCAGAACTCTCATGACTTAATCATCTCCTGAAGGCCCCACCTCTTATTCCCTTTGCACTGGAAACTCCATTTCAACACGAATTTTGGAGGGACAAAAACATTCAAACCATAGCAGCAAGTATCTAGAGGATTTGTTAAAGAAGATATAGAAAGAGACTTGGTTGAATACGACTGAGAAAGGTGTGCATGCCGTAGAGATAATATGTGATGCTATTAGGATGTTCCTAGCACCAGGTGATATATATTTGCCTGGGAAAGTAATGACAGGACTAAAAATGATGACAGACATTATAGAACTTCCTTCATGTATTAAAAAATAGGCCAGGCGTGGTGGCTTACACCTGTAATTCCAGCACTTTGGGAGGCCAAGATGGGAGGATCACTTGAGGTCAGGAGTTCAAGACCAGCCTAACTAACATGGTGAAACCTCGTCTCTACTAAAAATACAAAAATTAGCCAGACATGGTGGCACATGCCTGTAATAACAGCTACTCGGGAGGCTGAGGCAGGAGAATCACTTGAATCCCAGAAGTAGAGGTTGCAGTGAGCTGAGATTGTACCATTGCACTCCAGCCTGGACAACAAGAGCGAGACTCCGTCTCAAAACAAAACAAAACAAAAAAATTTGTTGAGAACTTCCCACTGCTCTGGATTCTTAGCATATGTCAATAAACAAAATGTATAAAGACAGACTGTCCTTGTGATACTTATATTCTAGTGAAAGGAAACAGCAAATGATTAGATGAATAAGTAAGTTTTATAGTGTATCACTTATAGATGATAAGTGCTATGGAAAAAGAAAAAAAAGCAGAGGAAAGTAAAGGAGATTGGAAGTGCAGTGGCGTCAGGTTGTAATTTTAAATAGGTGTTCAGGGAGGCCTTGCTAAGAAAGTGAAATTTAGACAAAGTTTAAAGGAAATGAAGCAGTTAGCCATGTAGATATATGAGAGAAGGTTCTCATCAGAGGGAAAAGCCAGGGCTGAGGTGCAGCCAGGAGTTAAGAGCCACAGGAGAGGAGTAGGACACAAGGTCAGGGAGGTGACATGGGGTCTGTGGGCCAGTGTAGGAGCTTTGGCCTTTACTCTGAGGCTAACAGGTAGCCATAGGAAGGGTCTGAGTAGAGGACTTGATCTGGGTTAGGTGTTAAAGGCTTCTGACTGGGGAATGCGTAGACACAGAAAGAGCGGTTTATGAAAGAAGACCTATGGAGCCATGGAATTAAACAAGGTCTAGTGCCAAGGAGTGCTTATGAATGACTTCATCTGAGTTGGCCCAAGAGACTTGTCACAACATAAAGATGTCCAGAGGAAGGCTCTTTCCTAGTTTTCCCAGTTGCATGTTTCTTAGGCTGGTAAATTGGACTAGAGATCAATTCCTAGACGTCCTGGTGATCACGGAGCTGGCTGACTTCCTCGTTCACTCAGATTTTAGTCTTGTGGTCCTATGTGGCTGCCATATTTTCTTTTTCTTTGACGATATGAAGAGCTTTTAATATCTCATGTATGGCTTTTTTTTTTTTTTTTTTTTTTTTTTTTTCAAGGCAGAGACATTCACAAAGGACTCTCTCCCTGGAAAACAGTCTATTCTTTTGTACCTTGGAGCCTTGGATTTCATTCCCAGACTAGGGAATGAGAACAGTCAAGCCTTCATTTGGACAAGGCCCGTCTGTTTCCTAGATTCTTTTAAAGTGATTCCAACACCATCATGCTGGGGAGAATCATGTCTTTTTAACAATTAAAGAGGAGTTAAGGAGGCTAGAACTAGTTCACTTCCAGACAGGTCTTTAGAGAAGTGCTGCTCAATAGCAATATTATATATGCAAGCCACATGTGTAACTTTAAGTTGTCTAGTAGTCACATTTCAAAATGTAAAAAGAAACGATAAAATTAGCCTTATTTATTTACTTTGAAACAGGGTCTCACTCTGTCACCCAGGCTAGATTGCATTGGCATGATGACAGTTCACTGCAGCCTTGAACTCCTGGGCTCAAGCTAATTTTTTAGCCATTTGTAGAGACAGGGTCTAACTATATTGCCCATGCTGGTCTTGTCCACCTGGCCTCAAGCAATCCTCCCACCTCAGCCTCCCAAAGCATTGGGATTACAGGCGTGAACCACTATACTTGGTTAATTTTAATAATATATTTCATTTAATTCAATATGTCTAAACTATCTTTTTAATATGAAACATAATCAATATAAAACTATTAAGGATATGTTATTTAAATTTTTTTCATGCTAAATCTTCAAAATCTGGTATGTATTTTATACCTCCAAGCACCTCTCAATTCACCCTGGCCCCATTTCCAGTGCTCAGCAGGCACAGATGGCTAGTGGCTATTGTACTGGATAGCATGGCCCTAGAGCTACAGATCCTAAGATGCTTGTGTTTCTCTAAGTTGACCAGCTTTGCACAACTGTTTTGTGCAGCAAGTGACTAATGATCTAAAACTCTGTGAAAGCGGAATTTGGTATCACATGGTGGATGAGTAGAGACACCTTGATCACATCCTGTCCTCAACTGCAAGTTATTTCCTGCTCCCCACAGTGAGAACATGTATAAATGAGAAAGAACTTTGTAAACAGAAAACTGTTTTGCTCAAGCTTATTACTATTATTAAAGTGCTTGCTCTATCTTTGGAGTGTACACACTGTCTCAGCCAGTATGTACTCGAGGAGTGAAAAGGCACTCAAAGAGCAGAAAGTCTGCCCGTGATAAGAGTGGTTGACTCACTCCAGGGGTTTAGCTCCAGGAAGATGGGACACCTAACATGGGGCAAACAGATCTTTATGTGAACCAGGTTTTCTCCACTTGCTATTGTCAGAATAATTTATGGCTAAGGTTTGGTTTGTTTTTCACCAAGGCAATTTATTTCCAGCCCCTGTCAAGGGTCTCCATATTGCCTGTCAATGATTACTGGTCCTGGCTGGAAGAAGTCTCTCCAGCAAACACAGCCTGCAGAGTGACAATTTGGGCTTCAGCAGATGCTTGCACTAGGTAGGCTGCATGCCGTGGGGTGGAGAAAAAGCAGCTGAGAGGCATTTCCATACCGCATTTTCCATACCGCATATAGCGTTCTTTTTACTTCTTCCTACAGTCAAATTCAGGCTGTTGAACAAATTCAGGACAAAG
Source organism: Piliocolobus tephrosceles (assembly GCF_002776525.5). Taxonomy (NCBI): domain Eukaryota; kingdom Metazoa; phylum Chordata; class Mammalia; order Primates; family Cercopithecidae; genus Piliocolobus; species Piliocolobus tephrosceles. The sequence continues at coordinate 36,438,927 of NC_045446.1, forward strand.
TGCTAAAATTGCCAAGCAGGCTAAATCAATAACAAGGATGTTGAGGGCAATAGAGGAAAGAATTAAGAAATATACAGGTATTTTACTGGACTGCAAGCATCTTTAGGATTGGGTCTATTTTGATATCTTCCCCTCCTCCTTTGTTGAATGAATAAATTATGTAACTAATACATTGTATTATTATTTGGCCCAAGACAACAATTAACTCAAATGCTTATACCTCTCACAAAGTCAAGTGATAGAATTCTGAACACTGTATAATAGGACTAGATGACCTTTAAAGTCTTTATGAGACTATGATTCTGTAATTTGATAGGAAATGTGCTAATGATTATCAAATGTCATTAGGCCTGAAAAATGCAAGCTTTGATTAAATTTGGGGATAGCTATTAAAAACAACACTTGTTCATTTTTTCATGACCCACTCTAGTCCAAGAACTGGGCCCAAATTGGTGTGGATATGAGACTACTGAGTGAGGAGGATCTTCTGTGATGTGGGTTAGTGAATAAACACTGGACGATGAAGTCCATGATATTAGGCACTAGCCCTGAATTTTTGCGTCTTGGGCAATAACTCACCTCTGTGGGACCTAGTATTTATAACTGGACTAGATGATCTGTCAAATCCCACAGGCTCTGACTTTTTAAATGAGTTTCAGTAGAAAAGCTGCCCAGGACCACAACTTCGCCCAAGCATTATGACACATACCTTTAGATCCCATAATTCCCCAGGCATCGAATGGGATGCTTTTGCTGTCTCCAGGTTCTCAGCTCAGTATAAATGTGGAGAATGATTCATATTGGCACAGTGAAGGTCATCAAATTCCAGGAAGTCCAGTACATTTGGGGAAGCTCAGGAGGGGACCCATTTATTTGAAAAGTGAGGAGTTGACAGGCTCCAGGGCAGACATTCCCAAAGGTGGGTAGGGGAATCATTTTTCCCTAAATAGTCTCTTCTCACTCAATCCACCACACAGCAAGAGTATTTTTTTTTTTTTTTTTTTTTTTTTTTTTCTGCCCAAAAAACCAAAGTCAGATCTAGGCATTCCCTAATTCACAAACCCTAAATTGCCCCTCAACACCTGCAAAAGGAAGTATAAACACCTTCACGAGGGATTTCAGGCTGTCACCATCTGACTCCAACCCATCATTCCAACCTCATATCATGTTACATCCCTCCGTGTACACTGGGTGATGTCTCAGTCCACTGGACATCTCATTATTCCTTAAATTCAACACGCATTTTCCCCCTACATCTGTGTTTTTGACTGCAATGCCCTTCCTTGCCTTTGTGGGTCTGCTGGAATCTTTCTCATTCTTTGGCCCATTGTAATAACTCCCCTGATGTGTACAGTCTACCTAGTACCCCTAACCCTTATAACATATTGCTTATATCTTATTATTGCTCTAATCTAATTCTGCCTTTGATTAGAGTTCATTGTATAAATGTCTGTTCCCTCTTCCTCTGCAATTTTATTTTATGAGAGCTCTGATGACATGGATTACATCTTGCTAATTTTTTTTTCCCACAGCTCCTATTATATGGTCTTGATCATGGTAGGTATTCAGGTAATGCTTGTTGGATAAGGGAATGGGAAGCTGACTTATGTCTCTTACTTGAGCTAGCTTTCCATCTGGCATTAGTGAGACAGGATTTGTGATAAATTCTTCACTGATTAAACAATTGGAGACCATTTGGAAGAAGGTCTTTGTGAGAGAAAGAACACTGGAGTAAGATTCAGAAGACTTGCGTTTGGATGCTGGCTGGGGAAGCAACGTTCTCAGTGGATGAGGCAGAGAGTGTAGGTAGTCCCCTAGTATGTGTTCTCACTTTCTCTCTTGGTGATAGAACCCTCAAGTTTTAGCTGGGTTCATGACTATCCAGCTGAAGACTACATTGCTTAACCACCCTTTAGCCAGGTATCGAAGTTTTGGCCAAAAAAAAGGTGAAAGGAAGACATGAGCAACATTGGAACTGTGCCCTTAAAACACAAAGAGATGTCTTTCACTTCCCTTTCCCTCCCTTCTCTTCCCACATACAGGAACGCAGAATTAGAAGGTGTGGCAAATTATGTTTGGCCATGATGATGAGGGCAACTTCCTAGTGTTTGATGGAACCATCCGTTCCACCTGCAGTCTTTTCTATCTTGGTGTTTTAGCAGTCTTATCATTCCAGTTCCTTAGGCTTAAAAACCTTAGGAGTTACCCTCAGTTCTTTATTCTCTTGAAGAAAGATGTCTGATCCTGCAAATCCCATTGACTCTACCTAGAAATCAATCCAAAACCTATCCACTTCTCACCACCTCTATTGGTCCCAGCCACTATTACATTTTGCCTGGATTACTGCAATAGCTTTTCATGACCTCACTGCTTTCACCCCTGCATCCCTATCAGCCTGTATTTGGTTTTGTTTTTTTTTTTTTTCCAATAGAAAATCCAGAGTGATTCTTTTAAAACCCTAAGTCAAATAAATTCATACCCCCTCCCACTCCTTTTCAAATTCTTCCAAGGCTTCCCATCTCACTCAGAGATAAGAAGTTCTAGCAGAGGACCAAAAAATCCTACATGGTCTGGTCTCATTACCTCTGACTTCATCTACTACTTTCCACTCACTTAGGTGTTCTATCTGCTGAATCACTAACTACTTGCTGTTATTTGTATGTTCAGCACACTAGCTCCTGGGCCTTTGCATTGGTAGGTCCTTCTTGATGCTTCTAGTCTAATGAAGGATCCAAACAATAAACAGAATATCAGTATCTATGTCATATATTTATATGTTTTATATTTATTCATATTATGTAGAATTTATTTCTTAAATGTGTATGGCATGAGAAATGGAGGTAGGTACTATAGAGAACAAACTAGGGAAGGAGGACAGAGAATGCTAGGGGATTGCAATTTCAAATGGGAGCTGTCAGAGAAGGCTTTACTCATAAAGAGAGATTTGTATGATGACCTGACAAAGAAGAGGAGGCAAGCTGAGAGTTCTTGGAAATTACATATTTTGTTTACCAGTCAAGATGTGCTACAAACATCTTATGGCTCTAAATACCAAACGTTTATTTCTTGTTCAAATTATATGTCCATTCTACTTCATCAGGGAGCTCTGTCTGATGTTGTCCTCACTCAGGGGCAAAAGCTCTACTGCTTGGAATGTCATAGGTTACAGAGGTAGAGGATAGAGACGGCTGGAGAGTCTCATGCTGGCAATTAAGTGCTCCAGCCTGAAAATGACACACATCACTTCTGCCTACACCCATTAACCAGAAGAGGTCATATGGCCCTGACCAACTTGAAGGTGGCAGGGAAGTATAATCCTCCGATGTACTTGAAAGGGGAGGAAAACAGGATACAGACAATAGAAAATCCTACGACATCTAATCGTCTGCTTTTTCTACATAATAAGATATCACACAAAATATTTCTAAGATCATCAATATACATATATCATTTAAAACATCCTTTAATTAAATTGAATTAAATTAAAACATCCTATTAATTTCCCTTAAGAAAGAGAAATTTCAAATACAGGATACAAATGCAAAACAGGATACTATAATGAACCCCCAGGTATCCCTCGCCCTTCAACTCACCACTGTTTCTAAGCACTGAAACTGTTGACATTGTACAAACAAACTTTATTTATACAATCACCTGCATTGGACATTTAAATATTGCCAAATTTTTGTCACTATAAATTATACTTCCCTGGACATTCTTACTCATAATTTTTTCGTCATTGTGCTATTATTTCTGTATAATAAAACCTGTGGCCCTTTTAATCACAACTTCCCAGACTCACCTTGCTTTCTACCAACTGACTTCCTGAGTCACTCAGTGCTTATTCCCACAGCAGGGTACAGTCCCAGGATAAAGGAAATGGCAGGGCAGCAGGTCATGCCCAAGCAATATATTTTTCTGTCTTCAACAATGCTCTACACCAATATATATTCCAAGAAAAACATGATTAATACATAACTTATCAGACTGAAGTAAAATGATTTGTTATTTAATTAGAAAAACAAATTTTAATCCCAAAATGCTCTACTTGCTAACATAAACTCCCTTATTGGAATGAGTACTTTGAGTGAGGGCAGCCATGCAGTTTGATGGAAAGACATGGACCCTGGTGTCAGGCACAAGCTCCATTATCTGTAAGCTGTGAAACCTCAGTCAAGTTATTTGGCTTCTCCAAGCCTCTATTTTTCCCCATTTGTGTAGTGGTGATTCTAACTCAGAGGTTTGTTGATAGCATGGTGTTTGTAAAACTATGTATGACTGGGGTTGGCATATGGTAGATGCACAATATGGAGGCGTATGGTTAGTGCACTCTTTTATTTTCAGGATATACTCAAGGCATGAGTACTGCTGTGATTTTGAATGAAGGTGTTCATGTTACAGTTCTTAGTAAGTACATATCTTCTAAGGGACACGTTTGACAATTGTTATAATTAGTTCGAAATTAGTATTTTTCCATGACATCAAAATTTGGAAAATTCTTTCAGGTAAGCCCTTTATTTGGAAAATCCCCATTCCCTCATTTGCAGGAGCCAAGTGCTGTTTACCCCAGGACCCAACACCTTTCAATATGTTATTTTCAATGTTAATAAATGATTTAGTTCATTTCCTGTTTTCCTCTGCTCACCAACCTGCCAGCAGCCGTCACAAGCCAACCTTAAAATAACTGCACTGGTAAACAACTGATTCACATTATTAGTAGGATATCTGTAATTGTGTTACACAGTCAACCCCCTTGGAAATAGGCAGACATGGCTCCAAGCATGCAGCTGTACGATTTTGTGAATGCAAGTGAAGAATAGTTTAGGAGGGCTTGGAAAGAAGGTTGTCATAAAACCTTAAAAGATGTATTCAATGAAAACCTTTTTCCTCTTCTTCTCCTCAAAAAAAAGTGAATAAATTAATTAATTAATAATGATGGTTACACAAGCTTGTAAATGCACTAAAAACTACTGAATCATATACTTTTTTAAAAAAATGAATTTTAGGGTGTGTGAATTACATCTCTATTTTTTTTTTTTTTTTTTAGAATTTAGCCTTTTGGAAACTGATGTCAGAAAAAGAGACTTCTTCTCTTTGTCTTGTCACTCTCCTCCCGTCAGTTAACACATAGCACCAAGTGAGGTTAATTCTGTTAAATTCATCAGTGTTAATACTTACTCAGGCAGTTTTAACTCCAAAGAGTAAGACCACCGCCCTCCCTTTGTTTTTACAGCTGTGACACTACTGAGTCATCATCAGGGGTTGTGACTTACTTCTTTCTTCCAAATGCCTCTCAGATCTACCTGTGACTTTCTGTCCCCATTATTATTAAAAAAAAAAAAAAAGACATATTCGAGGTTGGTAAAAACAGAAGGCTCTGTCTTGCCTGGCACACATCTGGTCCACAGTAGGCATTAATAAGTATACCTGGGTTGAATGGATGCCAGAAGAGCAAGTGTTTTCCCTCCCTAAATTATCTTTTCAAGACCATTCTTACATTTTTGGTAGTTTTCCTCATTTTGGATTTCTTTACTCCCATTACCAAACTCTTCTTTATGTTTCTCACTGTACCTAGTGGAGAGGTCAGCCGTCAGAGGGAGTTCAGTAAATATTTGTTGAATGAACAAAAGATACAAAAATTTTTCTGCAAAATATATAAGAGACTAAGCTTTGTACATTGTACGAGAAAAAGAAGGAGATGCGGGGTGGAGGGGAGAGATGAAAGGTGTGCCTTTGTGCACAGATATGTACAGATATGCACTTACATGTGTGATTTTAAGGTGCTCCCCCACCAAGTGGGATGCTAGATCACACTTACATACTAAGATGTGTATTCATTACTCACAGCTTTGTGATGCCGAAACTTAATTAAGAAAACTTGAAGCATTATTCAAACCTGGTTTCTCAACAGTGATTTTGATGACTTGAGTTGTGTTTTTTCATCATTATTGCTTTCAGCTATACATAAACCTTTTCCCTGCTCCATTTTTTTCCATGCAGGTGAAATGTGATACTTTTTCATATTCTTGGGTTCTTTTGGAATCCAGACTTTTCACTTCCTCCACATCTGCTATGAAACCAAATATTGATTAATGTGACCTGTAAACCTAACCACTTAAGAAAAGCCAATGAACAATTTCTATTCCTGGATTTTTAAGAATTTTATATTATTTTTTCCAGTGTCTCTATTCATGTGTCTTTTTTAGCTTATGAAAAGATTAAAGGAAAATTATACCAGCAGTAAAGTTCTCAGCTACATCTGAGGATTAAATTCCAAGCCTTTGGACTAACATTAACCTAGACCATTTCACTAACTTCTGGATAAAAGTGTTTCTAACCTTGACCTTTTTGTCCTATAAAAATTACAATGTGATATAAAAATATACAAAATCTAACCATCTCCAAAAGGTAGTTCTTATTTCTTTGAAAGACTCATAAGTATGACAAAGAATAATTAGCAATAAAACAAAGCCATCAGTCAGTGATTCCATAGGAAGAAAATGTACTTAAAGAGAAAAAAAAAGTTTAAGCCTAAAAGGCCTGATATTCTGACTTGGACTAGTGAAAACGATGCTTGCTGAAGACTTGGAGAACAATTCTTCAGTGATAGGACTACTTTGTCCCAAACGGAGTAGGCTATACAAAGAGGCTCAGCATTACAAAATTCCAGGAAGAGCTATTTACATAGAATACAATGAGACCAGGACTTTGTAGCTGTGCAATGTGACCTGAATGTATGCATACTAATGAGTGGAGTAGCCACCTCTGTAGATAGCATATTTAATCCAAAAATATCAACTTGTTCAAAACTTTGGAATTACCTCAATGTCTATGTTACATTCTTCGGAATGGCCTAATAGCTGCAAATAATCCTTCAGTAATACATTTGACATTTGTAAATTTAAAAAATGTTCAGGTACCAAATCTCATCTAAAGAGTACAACCTAAGGAAATGTCATTTTTTGGGTTTAAAAAAAAAAAAGAATTCTGAAGTGTTTGAAATGATTTTTCTGTGTGATTCCAGTGACTGTGAAAGCTTTTCCCAAGAAGATAGGAGAAGCCTAGGAGCAAAGGAAACCTCAATAGAAACAGCACATGGCTTCCCAATCTAATTTTGAAGGGAACAATGTTCATTTGAATATTTTATATATTTTTCCAATTCTTATTTTGTTAATACCACATGCAAAATTTAGTTTCAGTGCAAGTGTTGGGACCTCAGTCTTCACGGAGGGGGGGCGCCGGGAATGGGAAGAATGTGCTTTAAGGAGACTGTTTCTGAGAATGTATAAATTAAGAGGTTGTTCTGGGGATTTCAGATGACAATGTTGATGGAGAATTTTCTTGGAAAAGCCTCTGACTTGCAGCAAAGTACTTGATCCCCTGCCCCAACTCATTATGGGCTTATCAACACTAAAAGTCTACATTCAGTATCACTATTTTGCAGAAGAGATGTCTAGGGGGACCTATTATGAGTTAACATGATTCCTAGAAAGTTGTATTTTCACACTTCACTTTTTGATTATAGATAACGATTTTGCACAACATTTCCAATGTTGGACAAAAACAATCAATCAACGGACATCTTTCTCTTGATTCTTTTGGTTCAATGATGAATCCAAGCGCTAATTAAGCTGAACATGCTGGACTTCCCTGAAAAGCAGGAAAGCACCCTTGCTTTGAGAAAGGACAGCCACAAACTCAGTAAATAAAACCAGTCTTTACACGCAGCACTATTTCTTCTACCAACTGAGAAGCTTCCCTATTTCCTAGTTTGCTTCTTTGGGAAATAAAATCTGTTAAGATTAGTCAGGGCAGGGGGAGTTGTATGGGGTATATGTATTCTGTCTGTCTTGTGTTGGTCTACTATTGTCATGGAACTCACAGGATCATGGGAGGCAGTGTTGAGTGACCCCTTTCATGTCTAGACAGATATTCATAATGAAATAGATGTCTGGCTCTTGAAGCTAACTTCTTAGTCTGGAGGTATTTTGGTTCACAAAGGTCCAAATAAGAATGGATAACATTGTCTTGGGTGAAGCCACAGAAACTAAGAGGAAAAATGAGCAGGGTATGTGGACAGGGGAAGGAGATCTCCTGTTGAAAGTTAAAATGTTGTCACCTAAGGCAGAATACTGACTATAATAAGAATCCTGTGTGTTAAAATCATATCAACCTAGAAAGTTTATTATTTAAGTCCAACTTTCCCAGACATCCAAATAACCTGCCTTGATCTTCTTAATGCCCCAAAGTAATTGCAAGTTTTCTCAACAGCTCGTTTTCTTTTGGTATTCTTAGAACCCTCGATTTTTGCAGAAGCTAGAGCAAGCCTCTGGGGGTTCATATTACACAGCTTCCATCACCATTTTATGCATTTCTTCATAAGGAAAACCAGTTGGGTGCTTGCCTTTTTCCTATTCACCCCCATCCCCACCCCTTGACAATTTTCCATACTGTAGAATAACATTTGAAAAACTTTTTCTTGTGACTACTTCTGTCCGTTAATGAAAGTGCATCATCCGTTGCTTGGGCAAATTTAATGACTCGCTTTTTCCACAAATAAGGGTGTAACAGATTAAATAAAGTTAAAATTGAGTGAGCAGAGATGGTAGGACTTTGTAAAAATTCCTGTCATTTTTTTTCCTTTTAAAGCCTTACAGTCATTTACCTGCCAGGTGGAACTTATTTGGATAATATAGCACAGATGTACCTTGTTGTACTCAACAGATGAATTCCTGAAAAGCTGCATTTGATAGAATTTTTATAAATTGAATCACATTTTCCTGTAGACTTGCATTATAGTAACAGAAGCCATTATCCACATTTGACTGATTTTCAATTGGCAGAGGCCTCCAACACTTGAGCTTCAAGTTTCTCAGCCAAATCTCTATGTCAAACAGTTAATGATCTGGAAATAATAAGCACTTATGTGAGCTAGGGGAGCACTATACTTAAAGGAAATTTGATTGTGTTCCTCCGAAAGTAAAGAATCTTTATTCCATGGTATGAATTTTTACTCATGGAATCCTAGGTTATCAAGAACATTAGAGATGATGCAGACTAAACCTCTCTTTTTGCAGATAAGGGACGTGAGACCTTGAGTGTTTATTTATCTGTGGCAGCAGGTAACAATATAATATAAAGAAAGAATACTCATGTTGAGGTTCACAGACTTGAATTCAAATGTTCCCTTCCAACTGTACTAGCTGTTTGGCTTTGGGCAGGTTGTCACAGCTTTCTGAGCCCAGTTTTCTCATCTTTAAGACAAGGACAGTATGACCTACCTCTTAGGAGTTTTGCAAGAATTAAATGAGATAATGTTTATAAAGTAATAACACAGTGCCTAGAATATAATAAGGGTTTAATGAATGTTTGTCATCTCTTCTCCCTAGTTTATCTTTGGATTTTTAAAATATGCATTTCTTTTCAAATTACAAAGATAATAATGCATGTGGTTGAAATTTAAAGAAGATCAAAGAATATAGAATAAAAAGCAAGTTGTCCCTTTTTGTTCTCCCACAGTCCCTGCCCCTTTTCCCAAATGACTTTCTAAAGGAAAGTGCTGTTGATAGTTTGTTTTTTTATTGAGAATCCTGGTCCAGGAAAGTCCAGGAAACATACCAGGAACACCACCCCCAAATGGTATTTGTGTATATTTGTGAAGTTGTCACTTTTCCTCCAGAGCTCAACATGCATTTATCAAAGCATGAGGCCGGCAGCCAAAATTCAGAGCAGACCAGAGGTTCTAGAGTTGGCCCTCTGTCAGTCAGCCATAATTTTTATGGCAGTGTAAACTTTGCTTAATTGCTCTGGCCTGACCATCTTAGAATTACAAGCCCATCAGTAATGTATGGAAATATAGAATGCAGCTTGCCTTAAATGTCAGTGGTGTGGCTGCAGTGTTGGCCTGACATGGGATCCAACCCAACTGTCCTTTGTAATTTGTTGTGTTAATAGGCAGAGTTGGTAAAGGGAATATTTGGAGGCCATCCGAGGAAAGACCAGTCCACTGAGGCTGTGAAGACGACTTGATCCTGTGCAGGAAGGAGGGGCAGCCAGGTGGGGAAGCTGGTGCCTTTCCTCCTTGGGTGGTGCTGTCATTCCACAAAACTGCCTTGATCTCCCTCCCATTCCCCTCCTCCACTCCCTCAGGTTTACCTCAGGGCCGTCCCATCCTCTTTGTGTGTTACTTAATGTTATCTTTCAGATAATCATAGTGTATTTACATAATTAACGTAATTGTGAGTAATTGTGTGTCGCACTGTGTAATTATGAAACCTAGCCTCCAACACTATGGCACAGTGTGTAGTCAAAGAGACACCGTACATGCAAAGCAGCCATTTGATCCTTCTTTCCATTAAGGAATTTTTATTCTTTCAAGGTGCCAGAAAAGAAGAACAGACCTCTTTGTAAATCCGTTATCTGCAAAACAAGGCTCCTGACAAATACGTTTGCAGAAAAACAAGGGCTTTGTAAAGAGTCTTGTGTTTTGGCACTGGAAGTCAAAACCATGTGCAAGGGGAATGCTGTGTTGTTGCTGGAACTGGAAAAGGTTTTATTTCTTATACTGAGCAACAATGGGGTGGAATTCCAGTCTTGTAGTGGATTCTCTCACCCTGAGCCGTCTCATTGAGAGTGGCTTTGAACCCAGGCCTTGAATATGCTGGTATTTATATAAGCTCATTAGCATGGATTTGGATGTGGGATGGTCCTTCCTCTCCCAGAACATCTCTGGTCTCAGCCTGACTACAAATGGCATATTCTAGGCTTCATACTGGTCATAATAGCAAACATATCTTGAGCATTTAAAATCTACCAGACCAGGCACTGTGCTGACCCTTGACATGAATTATCTCATTGAACCCTCTATCTTTTTTTAAATTTAGTTTTTGATATTAAAACTTTTTGTACAGACAGAGTCTCGCTATGTTGTCTAGGCGGGTCTCAAACTCCTGGCCTCAAGTGATCCTCCTGCCACAGGCTCCCAACATGTTGGAACTACTGATGTGAGCCATGGTGCCTGGCCAGAACCCTCTATCTCATACCACCCTTGTTGGGTGGGTACTACATTTATCCCCATTTTATAGATGAGGAAGCTGAGGCTTCCAAAGGTTAAGCAGGTAGACCAAAGTCCTAAAGCCAATAAGTAGCTCCACAGCAATTTGAATCCACTTCTCTTGAGCCCAGAGCCCTTGCTCACACAATTCTTTTGGGTTGAAGGATTATGCATTAGTGCATATTTACTTTAATATTTACTATCAGCTGGAAACAGTGGCTCACACCTGTAATCCCAGCACTTTGGGAGACTGAAGCGGGCGGATCACCTGAGGTCAGGAGTTTGAGACCAGCCTGACCAACATGGCAAAACCCCATCTCTACTGAAAAAACAAAAATTATCCGGGCATGGTGGCAGGCGCCTGTAATCCCAGCTGCTTGGGGGAGGTTGAGGCATGAGAATCGCTTGAACCCAGGAGATGGAGGTTTCAGTGAACTGAGATCACACCACTGTACTCCTGCCTAGGGGATAGAGTGAGAATGTCTCCAAAAAAGAAGAAAAAAATATGTACTATCATGTTTACTTTCATTGGCTGCCTGCAGGGGTGGGGTGGGAACTAAGTAAGGACTGGTGTGAGTTGGGGCATGGGGCACAGCTAAAAGGACATAAGGGTGCTGGGGACACTGGGAGGAAGCCAGAGGAAAGGATGACAATAAAGTGTTGAAGGGGAATGTAATGAGGGATGAAGAAAATCGGGTGTGTCAGCACCCAGACTTAGTGTTATACAGGCCATAGAAGAATCATAGACTTCCGCAGAAAGTTAGCTTCCTTGAGCCAGCACTCTTCTCTGTCCATACCACCAACTCTTAGAAAAGTCCTGGTACCCCCACGGTTGCTCAAAAGATATAAGTTGAATGAATGAAAATCTTGGGTGATCGATAACACACCCACATGCCCACAGAATCCTAGTACTTATGCAAATGAATGATGCTGGCTAGATTAAAAACAAACATGAAAACAAACAGCACAGAAGTGACAAATGCTAATAGGGACAAAGGCACGGAGCGTGTGTTTGTGACTCCCCAAAGTCACAAAGCTAATGAGTAGCAGAACTGTTAATAGCACCTGGGTCTCCCAACTTTCTGTCCAGTAGTTTTTCCATTACTGCTGCTACATAAGCTTATCAAATGTGTTCTTCTTGCATCCATAATTACAGAGTTTAGACTTTGAGCAATTGTCTTCAATTTATAATAAAGAAACTAAGGCCCAGAGAGAAAAAGGGATCTGGCCAGGATTATACAGCAGGTAAGTGGCACAGTCAGGTCTCCTGGCTAGGGCTACTCCTGCCAATCCACAGGGCCTCATATATACCCATAAAGTATCCTGGCTTTGTGGGCAGCCAAAACACTGTGAAAGTACAGTGGATTGTTCTCCTACCTGAAAATTAGGACACATTTTCAAATATAACTTGAGAAGCAAAACATTCTTATGCCAAAACTTGCCTTTAAAGATGGTTCCCCCATAGCATCAGAGAATGTTACATCTGGAAGGACTGTTAGAGAGCAAAGGATCTACCACTCTCATATTAAAGATGAGAAACTGAGGCCCAGAGGGATTAATATGCAATATTAGGGTAACTTGCATTATACTATTGTCTCATCAGTGTTATTTGGAAAACCAGGGAACAACAGAAGCCTAGTAGACAAAAGCAAGTTCTTGGCCCTTGTAATGAGCAATTCTTTCCCACTCACAAATGCCCTTTTTCTTGGAGCACTTAGGGCACAGATAAAGTGAGGTTTCATAAAGAGACACCAGCAGGAGTAAATGTTGCCCATTATCATTATTCCTGCATGAAGGAGGAAAGACTTGGTCTTTGTAGAGGATGCTCTTCAATACTTGAGGGAAAGGATTCAAACCAGGAAGGGAAAGCCTTGAGCTAAACTTTAAAAAAGAAAAGCAGGAAAGAGGCAAGTTTGTGGACGGTGCTCCTGCAAGCTCTCTTAACCATATCACAGTCAATGGGAAGTCTTCAGTGGCAACACCCAGACTGGAAACTCAGAAGCCTACAGAACCAGCCAGAACATAAAACGAGGAAATGGAGAGTGTCTCATCTCATCATGAGATCCAGGACTGTAGTGGTATTGACTCTATTTTTTTTTTTAAGAGAAACTAGACACCTAATTTTTAAAAATTAGAAATACACACACACACACACACACACACACACACACACACATATATATATATATAATGCAGTGTAGGGTAAAACCCACAAACAAAATTCCACATCTGAGGTCAGAGTTGACTGCTGGCCTGCCTCCATGTAACCTCAGTTTGGGAACTTAGCTGAGCTGACCAATTGGATCAGAGGTTGAGTCCTCAGTAGCTAAGGTAGGGCCAAAGAGCAAGGCATGCGTGAGGTTTGTTTGGAGTCTCTGCAGAGAGTCAAATTGTTTTGAAGATCCAATTCCTCTTTCCCACCTGGAGGAAAATGCAATATCTAGGTGATAGTCAGTGGTGTTATATAGAAAGAGCACTGGCTTGGGAGACACGTGTTCCATTCCTGGTGCCTCGTTTTCGGTTTTGTGACTGTATTAGTCTATTTTCATACTGCTATAAAGAATTGCCTGAGACTGGGTAATTTATAAAGGAAAGAAGTTTAATTGACTCACAGTTCCACATGGCTGGGGAGACCTCAGGAAACTTACAATCATGGCGGATGGGAAGAGGAAGCAAGGCACCTTCTTCACAAGGCAGCAGGAAGGAGAAGTGCTGAGCAAAGGGGAAAGAGCCACTTATAAAACCATCAGGTGTCATGAGAACTCACTCAGTATCATGAAAACAACATGGGGGAACCACCCCCATAATCCAATTACCTCCACCTGGTCTCTCCCTTTTCCCATGGGGATTACGGGGATTATAATTCAAGATGCGATTTTGGTGGGGACACAAAGCCTAGCCATATCAGTAACCTTGGGAGAATCATTTATCTGTTTGACCCTCCGGTCTATAAAGTGAGGACCCTCTCCCTGCATTAACTACCTCACAGGTTTGTTGGTGATCAAGTAAGATAATGCTGTAAAAGTACTTTATAATCTGTAACATGCTATACAAATAAGGAGTCTTAAAAATCTGATGGATCTATTTTTAATATGAGAAAATGGTGATTATAATGAAAAAAGCACAAATTTTGAGTCAGAGAACATGAAATCAAGTTTTGATTTGATTCCCACCAACTAGCTGTATAGCCTTGAGCCACAGTTCTTTGTCTTCAGGCACAATTTCCTTATCAATAAAATGAGATAATACTGCTTCTCTATATAATATTTTTGTGAGGATTAGAAGAAACTATGCATGTGAATAATGCACCTAGTGCAATAGCAGGTGCTCAATAAATGTCATTTTCTTTCTAAATATATAATTAGAAGTCATTGACTCAGAAGGGCATGACATTACAAAAGAGAACTAGTAATTAGTATTTTCCTCCTATTTCTGGGAGAGTAGGATAGTGAACAAAGGAGAAAAAGAGATTTAGCAAGTTAACTTGGTCTCTTGAGCATGAGAAGACACTCAGGCTTACCATGGGCTATGGGAATGAACCTGTTGATATAGTTTGGATTTGTGTCCCCATTCAAATCTCATGTTGAATTATAATCCTCAGTGTTGGAGGTGGGGACTGATGGGAGGTGATTGGATCATGGAGGCAGATTTCCCCCTTTGGTGCTATTCTCATGATAGAGTTCTCATGAGATCTGATTGTTTAAAAGTGTGTGGCACCTCCCCACTCTCTCTCTCTTGCTCCTGTTCTGGCCATGTAAGACGTGCCTGCTTTCCTTTCCCCTTCCACCAGGATTTTAAGTTTCCTGAGGCTTCCCCAGAAGCAGAAACTGCTATGTTTCCTATATAGCCTGCAGAACTGTGAGCCAATTAAACCTCTTTATAAATTACCCAGTGTCCCATATTTCTTCATAGCAATGCAAGAACAGACTAATACATTATCCAAGTGGGATAGCATGGGCAAGGTGCTGGAAGAGAGATAGAGCAGGTTGCATCCAGAAAAGGGTGGGATGGGACACTCAAGGTGTTAAGAGCATACATCCTGGGGTGGTGGAAGAGAGTAGGGACAGCTATAAAGGTAGGCAAGCTTGGTTTGCTTTTCTCAGGAGTTTGCTTTATTCTGTAGACCATAGGATACCATCCAAAGGTTTGACACAGGGAGGAAACATAATCGAACTCATTTTACAGGAAGAACTTTCTGGATGGAGCATGGAGACTGGATGGGAGAAGAGTAATAGCAGAGGCGGAGTAACCCATTAGGAAGCAGTTGAACTAGGGCAGGGGCAGTTAGAAGAGTGTAGTCAGGGAAGACACTATAGACATCTCAGAGACTGATGCTGGATTTGGCTTGTACCCTTGTAATACAGATAAATTTTGGTGTATTATTTCTGGAGGAAGCATTTCCTTTTCCCAACTGAACTGCTTTTTTAAACCATTATTATTCTGGCCAATGAAGAAGAATGTAGGAGGCTTTAATTGGCTTCCTGAGCAGACCAATTTTTAAGAGGGTTGACTAGGGAGATGAGTGATAATAGATTCCATCTTACTAACTTATATCTGTGTCTCTTTTTCTGGTAGCCTGTTTTGAAATAAGAGTATGTGACTTCAATGTGTCCTCTCATTCTAAAATAAAGTCAAAATGATGCTTATTGTATTCTAAAACTTAGAGCAATCAGGCATCATTAATAATATCAAAAAGGATTATATTGAAGTTTAATATTAAGATGTTAATGTCTGGTCTCAGGGTTTATTGAACTTTTCAAACTTTTAGATGAAGTTTTAGATAAAGAAATATCAAACTTAAGTGAAAGTACCTTGAAGGAATAAAATAACTTTGTCCTCCTGACAATGCTGGAAGAGAATGGGAGATATATTCAATCTTCATAGAGAGATAAAAAAGAACACAGTTAAAGAGATATTTTGCACTGAGTGTATGAAGGTATCCATTTAGGATTGGTCTGTGCCACATAAGTTAATTTTGTTTTAAATTAACAAAATAAGGAAACAACTTTGCCTACCAAGTTCTTAGGATCCCTTTCCCAAGCTGTAGCAATCGTTTCCCAATACAAAACAGATGGCCACTCAAATGAGGGTATTTCAGGAGGGGTTAGTGAAAGGATTATTACAAAGGTGTGGGCAAGATTAAGGAAAACCAACAAGAGATGGTGAAGCACCTTGCTTCTATTAACAGCCTGAGGATTTAGAGTCGTTACCATCTGTAGGCCCAAAGGAGCAGGAATGGGGTAGTTAATGGAACCCAGAAAAAGCTGTAATTCCAGGAGAGAGTCATCTGCTAAGAGCGATCCACAGCTTTGGTAAAGAAATATGGCCACTACTAAGCCATGATCTGATAGGTTATGAACTGGGGAAATGATTACTCTGACCTCACTCTGCTCTCTTCCATCCTACCTCGCCTAGTCTCCAGTGGGTATCTCTATTGGCCAAATCCAACTGGAAGTCAGTGTACAGGGCAGCCTGATGATGCAGTTCACATCTCTGAGCACAAGCAGGGTGGAGAAGGGTAGAGAGTGGCTCTGGAATGACAAATGTGGAATACCCAGTGTAGAGGATCCATAAGTTGTTGATACCAGATGTGCTGAGGAGGTAGTTGATGTGGTAATAATCTTGGGTTTTGAATTATGCAGCATGCATTTCTCAGTTTTGACATTCATTATCTATTAGCCATGAAAAGTTTTCTCATGTATCAAAGTTTTAGGTAGAACCCATCTCTTAGTTTTAGAGTTTTTAATTCTCCAATTATGATTTTTCCATCTTGAAGAAGTCATTAGCCCTTCGGCTTATCTTCTGTATAACAGGATACAAATATCTACCCAACAGGAATGTTATAAGGATTGAAACAAATAATATGCTGGAAAGTATTCAGCACAGTGCCTGGATCAAATGCTAGAGAGAGAAAATATTAAATCCAAAATTTCCTTGTGTTCAGACAAGATTAGTTTTTCAGAAGGGGCCTAAGATTTTAGTATTTGAATGACTTCTCCCATAGACACAGTGGGTTGGTGTAATTGACTGATACTTGCAGGGTAAAAAGTCTTTCTAGGTTCTAGAGTCTGGAAATTCATTTAAGCTTATTCTATATTGTGTTATTATTATTCTTTAGAGCCAACAGAATATTTACTTTGGATGTTCACCTCAATTTTTTTTCTAGCCAAGAGTTGAGGGAAAAATAGAGTGAATCTGTATTTTCCCCAATAGGATGTAAGCTTCCCAAGGGCATGGACTTTGTCTTGTGTTCTACCCTATCTCCAGCTTCTAGCTCAAAATTAACACTATGTATGGATTGCTTTATGGTGAATGAATAAAAAACTATTTAAAATATATTGAGAAATCAAGACGTCTCTGCGAACCACAGCAATTTCCCAGAAATACATGTTAATTTTTTGTCCTCTTTGGGGGAGTTTAAGGAGCTAGAGAATAGTGTTCAAAGATATTGGGTTTTTCTGAAATTGTCTCCAAAACTTTAACTTTGACTCTTATCACCACTGATGGGCACAAAATTCAGGGATCATTCCAAGGCCTCCAGTGAAGCCTTCCACAGACCTCATTGTTACAACACAATTGTGAGGCCTTAGGTAGAAGGCCCTCCAGGGTTTTCTGGGGAAGGGGGCTCTTCCTCCCTATAAGAGATGCTTGTGGATGTACCATCTAGGAGGCAGAGACCTAGGCCTTAGATCTAGGAGCCATGACTCCCCAGGAGAGGAGAGCTGAGCACTGTGCAATATGTAAGAATGCCGGGGTGTCTGTTGGCTCCAGCCCTGGAGATGTGTCTAGCTTTATGGTTGGGCTGCTCTTCTTTCTGGGCTTTCAAACTCTTTCTTTTATGTTGTTATGTTTTAAGGGTTACCAAAGATTAAATTCTACGTTTAACCTGAATTTATTGATAAATTAAAAACTTACTGCTGTTTTTAGTCTAGTCTATGATGAAAACAGTGATTGGATTCAGGTAGATGGATTTGGTTACCTACTCATCAAATTACAGGTATTGATTGCAAGTTACTACACCTTAGCATCTGATACCCTAAGGATGTTTAAATAGGCACTATCTCATTTCTTCAGGGGGCTAGCATTCCATAGCAAATGTATTTTCTAACTAGTTGCTTCCCAGATAAACAGCATTGGACGCATATTTAATGAGGGTCTACTAAAGAACGTTCTTTCCATCAAGCATTCTATTTCTTTCCCATAAACTCTTTTTATAGTTTTTGATGAACATCATTATAAACACCTAAGTGTGATGCTAGTTCACCTTGTGGGTTAGATAATTCCCTTTAACTACATACGAATTTCCAGCTTGTTCCCTTCCCTGAAATCTATACTCGTATATCCAACAACCAACCTAATATTTTGACTTAAATATGTAACAGGTATTTTGAACTCAACATATCAATAATTGGACTCTTCACTTTTCCCATTTCAATAAATGACAACTCTGCTCTTCCATTTGTTCATGTTGGAAAACTTGGAGTCATATTTGACTCTATTATTTCTCTCACACCCATATTCAATTCCATAGCAAATTCTCTCAGCTTTTGCTTCAGAATGTAACCAGAATCTGCCCACTCATCACTACCACTGCTACTATAGTAGGCCAAATGTGATTACTTCTCACCTAGGATGGCCCCCGAAGGTATCTCTTTGCTTTCATTCTTGAGCACCCCGACCCTATTCTCAACAGAGTGACCAGAGTCATCCTTCAAAAATCTAAATCAGATCATGCCACTCTTTGCTCGAAATCCTCTACCAGCTTTCCACTTCCCTTTGATTTAAAGGAAAATCCTTAAAGGGGAAGGAAGCATCATCTGTCTCCTTCTCTCATCTCTGAGTTCATTTATGCCTGAGGTTGCAGTTTTTTGAATTTTTGCAATGAGACCTTGGCAATGACCTTGAGCAGTAGTATATAAATAACTCCCACATGCTTCATGGTCCAATAATGGTACACTAGGCATAAATGGGCTATTAGGCATCTCCTTCTTCTTTCTTCATTAATTATACCTCTCTTGCTACATTTTCCTCCCTACAGTTCTGTGAACGTTCCAAAGAAGACTCTGCCTCAAGGCTTTCTACTCTTGCTTTTTCCTTTGGCCTTTCTTACTCCAGATACATTTGTTCATTTTTTAAAAGACTTATTATGACAGAGGTCTCTAGCCATTCTTACAGTCCCTATGCTCAATATCCTACTTTATTTTTATCGCTGGAACTTAACACTACTCGATTCAATCTGTATCCTTTATTAGATTGTCAGCTCCATGTGAGCAAGAACTTCATTTTGTTCACTAGCTCTGGTATACACTGAGTGCTCAGTAAAGATTTCAGGGGAAAAAAAAGAATGATTGGATACACTAAAATTATGTGAAAAACTACTTCCTGAAGCTCTTAATAAAGTTGCCGAATGAGAATTGGAGAAATTGCTAAGAAAGTACATTCATAGCCATCTATCCATACAGTGACAACGATTAAATGACTGAAGGAATGTTGGAAAGGCAACTAAAAGTCCTTGGGTTAAAATATAACTAGAAGGGGCATATACATGACATGAATGAGTGAATGAATCAATGCACAACTTACTATCAACTGGTTTGTTGAATGACTGTTTCCTTCAAATGAGGAATATCTATGATGTTTTAAATCCCTCAGTGATGACAAAAGATCCTCTTTTTCTTCCCCATTCAACCATTCACCCTCCAAAAGAATATTCTCTTTTACCCTCCCAGCTTATGTTTCTGCTCTTTAACCTGCCTAACACTCATAATTTCCTTTCTACCTCACTTCTACTCATAGGAGCTGAGGCCTCCTATATGAGGTCTCAGCTTAGACATCATTTCCTGGGTTCTTAGGAGGACTGACCATCCTAATCCCCTCTTGGTGAGGTGGGGCTGGAACCAATTTAGCCAATCAGTTGTGACCAGAAGTGACATGTGTCACTTCCAGGCTATGGCATTCCATTGGTAATTTAAGACTCCCCTAAGCTATATTACCTCTATAATTGCTGGTTACTCCATTAGTGTGGGTTCCCTGACAACCTGAGTGGACCTGTAACATGGGGAGAAACTATGTTGTTTTAAGCCACCGATGTTTGGGGATCGTTTTTTACCATAGCATAGTCTGGCCTACTCTGACTAAGTCACAGGGCTATGTGCTCATCCTATGTCCCTCCACAGTATTGTGGACTTTTCCAGTTCTTTATATTTACAACCTATTTACTGACCAGGTGTGTGTTATGTCTTCATATTCACCATCATATTCCCAGTAGTTGGGACAAAATATGCTTAATAAGTATTTGTCGAGTTGTCTTCTGTAGTTTTCCCTAAACAACTCTGAGGGTTTGAGCTTATAAAGGAGTAGCAATGCTTTGAAATTCATAGATAATGCGAAACTTCACTTTGATCCTTTACTTGAACTCATTCTTCACACATCCTATTGACCAAAACCAAATCGAGCAGAATTGGATTCTTCTCTCCTCTCCAAGTCACCTCTAGCTTTGGTGGCAGGGGGCGGGGGGGCGGGGGGAACCCGGCAATCCCAGTACTGAAGGAAAGACCTAGAGGGGAAGATTGATATCTACTACTGTTTAGAAAGAGGTGAATGACCATAGACAGGCTCCAGAAGTAATAGGCAGAGCATGGACTTTGCAGGAAAGTCCTCCTCATTTGAAGATTTAGGAAGAATAAATATTACACTTAGCCTGCATCATTTGGCAAAATCTCAGCATCTTCTCAAGAAGCAAAAGGAGCAAAAACAAAGTGGAGAAATTAGCTGCCAACTCATCTGAAGGACAGCATCATTAATAACCTCGAGGAAATGCACAAATGAGATGGCTCATTTGATAAAGCTTGGTTTATAAAACCAGAGATGACAAATGGAAGGATTGGGACAGGTTAATTACCCAAAATGTGTCCTTTCTTTTCTTCTCTTTCCTTCCTTTCCTCATTAAGTCGACAAATACGTACTAAACAGATACTGTGATGGACACTTTGTATACAGAGAGGAAATAATCCACAGTTTAATAAGAGAGACAAACAGGAAGCATCACATCAGATTTGATGAGAGCAATTAAGTGGAAGCTACAGAAAATGAAGCCACATAGGAAGGGTCCCCAACTCTGTCTAGTGGGTCTTGGCTTTCCCTGAGTGTTCTGTGTAGGGAACCATTTTCACCATGATCTTCACACCTCTGCAGCCCCATGACCCGGCTGTTCACATGTCAAACTCTTTTCCTTTGCACTTTGCGTTCTCTCCTTGCACATCCCTGATTATTTATTTATCACAAACAATCTAAATTTTACTCATTTGTTTAGTAATTGTTCCCCAGTCTTGAGTTTAAGGTCCTGAGGGCAGGAAACATGCCAATTTTGGTTACTCTCACAGCCCTGGTGCCTGGAATAGACCTTGAGAGCTGAAAAGCCCTCAGTAAACAGGTACTGTGACTGATTGGAGAAATGAATGAAGGATCAGCTCAAACTAGATCATAAACAGGAGTCTGGTTAGATGGACATGGATCAAGTTAATCAAGGTCAGGTAAAGCAAGGAAGGGTGGGCAGTAGCCCAGGCATGGCAAAGATTGCCAGATTCTGGAAGGGCCAATAGTAGGGATTAGGGATCCAGGCAAAGATGAGAGAGATCAAAAACTGAGACAGAATGCTAAGCAATTAATGATCCAGACCTCACCAGAAAGCTGAATTCATAGGTCCAGGTACCCAGTAGCAAAAATGAGCTGGCTAGAACCAGAAGCCTTCTGTGTAGGGCCTGAGTTCGTCTAAAGCACACAAGCTGAAGCTGGCAGGACCCCTGGAGTGTGATGCCTGACAAGCCTGGAGCAAAGAACTTCTGAGTATGCAGCCACATTTACTCTCAACACCTTTGGATTCTTAGGCAAAACACCAACAGCCTCAGCTGGGCCAACTGTGGCTGGCTTTTTACTGTACTAGAATGGCAAGAAGGGATAATGCTGTGATTTATGTCTGTGTATATAAAAAGCAAACAAATTTTTGCAGGAACACTAATCTTGGATTTAATCCTAGCCTCACTACTTACTTGCTCAATAACTTAGGAGAATTTACTCATACTCTCTGAGCCTAAGTTTGTTCATTTGTAGCATGGGGGTATTAATGCCCAGCTCTCTCAGTTTTTGTAGGGAGAAAAGAGACAACGATATAACCCACTTAGCATAGTGCCTTGCCTGTGGCAAGCACTCAACAAATGGTAGCTACGTAAGATGAAAGTATACTTACATAAGAGAATGCGGTCATTTGCTTGTTTATAGTGGGGACGCATAACCCAATCCACACCTTGTGTAGGATTCACATTCTGTGTAGTCCTCTCCTTGAATATGGGTTAGCCCTATGACTTTAATCAGTAGAATGCAGAAATGACACTGTGCCAATTCTGAACCAACACCCTAAGAACTGATAGCTTCTACTTTTGGGAGCCCTGGACCACCACATAAGAAGTCTAGCTACCCTACTGAAGAGATCAGATAGAGACTCCATGTGGGAAGGCATAGGCCTGTCTGATTTAGAGTCCCAGCTAAGCACAGTGTCCCCGCTGACCCTGCCAAGGTGGCCAGCATGGATGTCAGTTATCTTGGATATTCCAGATGATTTCAGTCCCTGCCACCTTTGGATTTCAACAGCATGAGCAGCCCCAAACAAGACGGCAGATGAACTGCCTTGCTGAACCTAGTAGATATACAAGTGTGAGAGATAATAAAATAGTTGTTGTTTTAAATCATTAAGTTTTGGGGTGGTCTGTTTTGGTTCCCTGCAATAGATAAGCAAAAGGCTGAGGTACCTAAAATTTAATTATCAGGAACTGGTTTTCTCTTGACTCCTTGCCTGACCTACGGCTAAGGCATGTTTTATGGGGGCATGTTCCATGTTGGATCCGTGCTGGCCAACTGTATTAGCAGGCCTGATTAATTAGCCAAAGCCTCCACATGGTCTGCAAACTCAAACAGAACAAACTGAGCCAGTTGCCTCTCGACGTTCAGTAGGTGGTGGCTTAACAAAATGGGTTTCAGCGAAGTTTGCAGCTTCTGTTCTCAGCCTGAAAAGTAATCCTGTGATCCTATCCTGAGTGGGATGTGAGAAACAGAAGAAGGGTTAGGGGGATGTCACAGATTGCTCCTGTCTAGCAACTGGTCAGTAAACCTGAGACTAAGGGACCCTGTGGAGATGAAAACTAAGTTGTAAACTAGGATCATTCGGCCGCTATTAGATTTCAGCCCGCAGACAGTAGAGTGAGTGTTATTGGAGTTCAGCCCTTTCTGAACGACTTCAGAAGCCCATCTTGCTGAAAAGACAGTCAGATAGCTATTATATTCATTGGGCAGCAATTAGACTAAAAGTGCCAGGGAACCAGACATCCATAGTTTGCTCCTGTTGGGGCAGGTTTAATTTCATCAGGCGTCACAGGGTCGCTCAGAGAAAAGATGGAGGGAGGGTGGTGCCTGTAGCATGGATGGGAGACAAGTTGGAAGGCTCCCCAGTCAGCCCTCTTTCAGTTTTCCTTTCTTGTCCTCTGAAACCTCCCCCTTTCAATAGATGTCCCCACTAGTCCCGATGCTGCCCAGCACAGTAGTAGTCAGCCAATGAGACAAGTTGAACAAGTAGAGACAGGCTGATGGACAGGCTCTGTACATGGCTAGGTATCAGATTCAAGAGGGCCAAACTCTGAGAGTTCAATAATTGTGGGTGGGTCTGAGAACCAGTCGCATATAGCTTGATGATTTAAAATGTTTGTCTGACATCAAACATCATCCATTCAAGTCCTACTTCTGTAGGCTTCTACGGCTGTGTGGCTTTAGGTAAATTATTTAACTTCTCTGGGTTTCTATTTCTTCTGTGTCCAATGGGACTAATAGTAACAGTGTCAACTTAATTGAATTACTATTGAGATAATTAAATGAGACAGCCCACAGGCCAGGCGAGGTGGCTCATACCTTAATCCCAAAAGTTTGGGAGGCTGACGCCTGAGGATCACTTGAGCCTAGGAGCTTGGGACCAGCCTGGGAAACATAGTGAGACCCCATCTCTACCATTAAAATAAAAATAAATAGCGAGAGAGTTCACATTAAGCACAGACACAGGGCCTGCAAACAGTAGGTGTCCAATAGATGGTAGTGGGTTTTTTTGTAGTTGTAACAATAGTAACATCTGCTCTCATTCTGCCACCTCCTGGGGAAAATCCTAGTCATATTGCTAAACCCAGCAAGCCTTCCCTGACCATCATTGCCCTGGAGAGAATTCACCATTCCCTCCTCCATGCCTTGGGTTTTTTTATTACTGTACTTCTCACCCTGCCATGTCATGGTTTCATGGTAGCTCTTACCATGTGTTAGAGATTACCATGTGTTAGAGATTGTTCTAAATACTTGGCACTTATTATTTAATCCTTGCAACAATAACACATAAGGTCAAAACTAATATTATCTCTTCCGCTTTATAGATTAAGCAACTAAGGCTCAGAGAGGTTAAGACATTTGCCCAAGGTCACACAGTAAAGGTCAGAGCAGATTCCATTCAGGCTGTCTGACTCCAGAGCCTATAACACTTGCATTTCTTCATGCCCATTTTCCCTATTAGACTGAGGGCAGACATGGTCTTAACCCATTTTTGTGATGTCAGTGTTTAATGCAGTATCTGACCAAGAGATAGCATTGTGTAAAGGTTTGCTGAATTTAGTGGCATTCAGTCTGAACTGAGGAGTTATCTTTAGGAACTTTCTTCAATGCAGCCTGGACCTTAAAATTCAGCTGTGAGATGTTAATGTTGATTTTCCCAAAAGTTCCTTATTTATTTTCCTAACCCCACATCTTGACAAGAAGGAAGAGAATCAGTCCTCTCATTTAATGCATAAATTAAAGGATGAAAATTAAATGAATCCATTACTTAAGTAGCTTCAGGGGGATCAATTCTGACAGAGTTTATGCAATAATGGAAGTAATGCCCTGGAACACAGGAGGTGATCAGTGAAATCAGTTCTTCCTCTTCTTCTGTAGTCCGTCCTCTTCTCAGAGCCCACTGCACAGGTAGCTGCTTTGCACACATATGTGGAACCTTCAAGTCTCAGCTCAGGTGTTTCTGTAAGTATGTGTTGAACAGAGAAATGATCTGGCTTTGGACCCAACTCTCCCACTTTTAATCGAGGTAACTTTGGGAGAGTTCACTGGCAAATGTAATGGGTCCCTACCCTGGGGGGATTTTAAGTCTACTAGGACTCTGAGTTTGTTTATAAAATAGGGTGATAATGCCTACTTCCTAAGGACATTGGGAAGATTGAATGCTATAGCATGAATAAAATAGATTTGCATGTGGTACTTTCTATGTTCTTGTTATCACTGGTACAAAGAGCATCTGGCCAGGAGTTGGCAGATCTGGGTCTCAACAGAGCCCCCCACTTGGGGATTATGTGCATGCACATAATATCCCTGTATATTACATGTATGCCACATAATATCCCTGTATATTATGTGCATGCCACATAATATCCCTCAGTTTTCTCATTTGCACAATCAATATGATGATCTCCAATATTTTTTCTTCATAAGATGGCTGTAATGATTGACAGGTTACCTACATGGATGTAAAAGGCAGAGTACTATGCAAATAAAAAAAAATCATTGAATGCTTCAAACAGTTCAGCTTGATTGTTTTTACTTTGAGCAGGTGCATCTCTGTATTTGCAGTACTCATTTTCCTGGCTGTAGGACAAATTAATAGGATGAGAAACACTGACTTCTGAGAGTAGCTGAGGCCATAACACTTGAGGCTGCAAGAAGGAGCACCCAGAAAGGCTTCTAAAAGGCAAGACTCCCTCCTTTAGTTCCTGAGTTTTCCCTGGTGGAGGTGGGGATGGGATAGAGAAAAGAATGATGCCTGAAGGGATCTTAGAAGTTGCAGGGCTTTACAAATGCCCTAGCAGAGGCCTGGAGAATTGAGGTGACTTGCTCAAGGTCACAAGCAAGTTAGAGGCAGAGTCAGGAATTTTTTGTCTGCACTCTGTTCTCCCCTAGAACCAGCATCAATTTTATTATTATTATTATCATTATTATGATTATTATTACTATTATTATTATTATTATTGAGATGGAGTTTCGCTCTGTCTCCCAGGCTGGAGTGCAGTGGTACAATCTCGGCTCACTGCAACCTCCGCCTCCCAGGTTCAAGCGATTCTCATGCCTCAGCCTCCCAAGTAGAGTGGATCACAGGCACCCAACACCATGCCCAGCTAATTTTTGTATTTTTAGTAGAGACAGGGTTTCACCATGTTGGCCAGGCTGGTCTCGAACTCCTGACCTCAAGTGATCCTCCCACCTTGGCCTCCCAAACTGCTGGGATTACAGGCGTGAGCCACCGCACCCAGCACCCATTTTAAAAATGAAGAACTGGTATAGGGTTGGGGGATGGGTGAAACGAAGTGTGCATCAAAACTGTGAAATGCCCAGGTCATGCTATGCTATGGGGTGTGGTAATGGGCAGCATCCCAAACAGAGCAGGAGAGGTGGACCTTGACAGATGAACTTGGATCCAGGTGAAGAAATTTCAAATCTGCCTAAGGCAGCTGAAAAAGAAATGCTAATTATTATTACAGCTAATAATCACGAGGCTTTACTATATACTAGGCACACTTTTAAGTGTTTTAACCAATTTAATGCCCATAATAATACTCTGAGAATGGATACCATTACCTTCATTTTACAGGTGAGTAAACTGAGGCACAGAGCAATTAAATAACTTATTCAGTGTCACACAGTGCTAAGATAGAATCACTATTTGAACTCTGGGCATAACCTTGGTGTTATACTGCTTTCAATCGCCCTCCCATCTCCCCTGACCATACTTTGAGAAAGAAAAATAGCACAGGGATTGGCATCAGGAACACTTATCAGATCTAGTAACCTCTTTAACCTCACCAGAAAAGAGGAAATTATGTCTTCCTAACAAAGTCCTTTTATAGAGATAAGAAGTGCAACAGGCTTCACATAGGGCCTGGTGAGCTGGAGCCAAGCAATATCCAATGACTCCTGCCCTGTTCTTTGCATGCTTCTCTCACTGTTGGGACCAGGATTTTGTATGGAAAAACAAAGAGCTAACCTTTTCCGTGGGGCACAAAATTTAACCATATACCAACTTGTTTTCCAAGTAGAAAAAAAATGGCCTAAATACTCCTCCACTTATTTTCTGTCTCAGGAAGTATTTGGAAACATATTGTTGGGACAATGAATTTTCTATTTCCAGTTTTCTTGTTCATACCTAAGGATTTTCATTACAATACAAAATTTAACTATAAGACAAAACATAATTTATATCATAGTGGTTCTCAAAGGAGGCAATTCTGTACCATGGGGGCGTTTTGGAAATTTGTTGGGATGTTTTGGTCGTCAAATTACTGCAGGAGGCACTACTGGCATTTAGTGTGGGCTGGGACCAGGGATTCTAAGTGAATTTTAATATGTGGGCCATTTATGAAGAATTGTTACCTGTTTTGTAGGACTTCTGAATGTCCCACTAAGCCATCATATAGGTAAATCAATCAATTTACTTAGAGTTATTTGAGTTTAAAATTGAGCTGAATTTTACATATTAACATAGGGTGTACACTGAATTTTCCAGCATTCACATGGCAGCTACCATGTGAATGAAAAAGACTTCTTCATCCTGTGTAGAACTTTACCAAGAGTAGTGCACCCTTTAAGAAAAATCACATCATTGATAGCAGCACCCCTCAGGGTATTTGAGTTATCAATACCACACCTTCTTATCGGTCTGTATTTGTTGCTGTCACATTCCTAGAGATTTAATGTATAAGTTATAAGTGCAAGTGTCTAATTACTTCAGTAGACGTTCTAGCGTAGTGGGAGCTAAACGTTTACAAATTTAAATAGATGTTAATTTATTTTAAATTATTTTATTTTTATTTCTGTTACAGTTAAGGTATAATATGAATCTTTTATGAAATTTTATGGGTAGGTAGCCTACATTATCTATGACTTTCATTTTAGGACGATAAAGGAAATGTTATGAAATATTGTTTATAGAAAGATATCGCTCTGTCTGATATGCCTGGAATGCTGTGATGTAGTGGAGCTAGTTGTGGACTCCTATTTTCTGTAGCAAAACACTACTAATAGAGACTGTTTCTATTAAAAGTTGAAATCTTTTGACTTGGCTGAAGTTTACTACTAATTGCTAATAAAAAAATTTGCTGATGAATTGAATGGTATAGCATTTCCTCCAATGCGTTTTGCAGGACTCTAGTTCCAAATGAATGGATAGTTATAACCAAGGAGAATATAAGACAATTTCATTTTAAAATTACTTTGGGAAATGGTTGGAAAAATAAGCTAAACAAGGTTCTTTGCTTCAGGAACTTCTCAGAGCCTTTAATATGAATACACTGATCTGTAGTATGTATCTCCAAGTGGACAATCAGCATGGTATGTTCATTTGACCAAGGAATATTTGGAATTATATCATAATCTTTAAAAAGCAAACTTCCTAAAGGACTTTAACACATTTTTGTTTTAAAGTTAACAGGTATTGCTAATTACCAATGGATCTTCATCTTGAGGAAATTATGTGTAACAGTGTCTTCATAATGATACAGTTCTACAAATGCAAAGTGTTATATGAAGAGAGCCTGTGGTGAACATGGGCTGTTTTTGTCTGGCCAACACTCTTTCCTTTTCTTCTCATAACTGTGTTCAGTCTCCATCTTTTTGCTTTAGGGAGCTGCATCTTCCTCTCTTCTACCTGTGATTCCGATGGGACTTCATGGTTAGGCACATGACCCTAGTCTAACCAGTTGCAGTTCCCACCCCTTTGGCTATAGAGGTAAGTCTAGATTTTGGTGTGTATCAAATGTGGGCCAATCAGAATCATTCCCTGGGACGTTTTTTACACTAAAATTGGGTAGAAGAAAATCCCTCCACTTAGGCCACAATACTTCAGGATGGAAGGCTGAAGCTACCAATGGATGGACTTCCCACCATGGGGAAAACACCTTCTGCAATAAGTGGAAGTCTTGGCAGCACTGACCTGGTTGCTGTGAGTTGATCACTCAAGCTAGTGTGATCTTCACAAGCCCCTCTAAGACTCAAGCACTTTATTCATTCATAAAACCTTATAAGATATCTGATCTGCTTATCCCTCAGATGGTTGGAGGGTACAAATGAGACCCATCCTAATTGGCCCCCAGCATATACTGTAATACCAGTTTTGCCAGTAAAGCAAGTCCATTCCGAGCATTTATTTGTCAAAGTCACAAATGCAGATGTGTTTCACCGGAGCCAGTTGGAGTTTCTGAAGTTTATATGTCAGAATGGATTACTTCTATTCAAACGAAGGAGGGACTTATACTGGCAAGATACAAAGAGGAAGACCAGACTTTGTTTTCAAATTCGTATGGTTTCAAAATCACTTCCATCTATACTCCCCTAGAGAAAAAAAAAAGAAAAAGTGTTCATAAAAAAAAAATCTAAATTCTGACAAACCTTTTCAATAAGAATCTATAGATCAGTCAAACTCTAAAATCCTTGGTACCTAAGAATATGTTTTGGGTTTTGTTGTTGTTGTTGTTTGTTTGTTTTTGAGACAGAGTCTTGCTCTGTCACCCAGGCTGGATTGCAGTGGCGCGATCTCGGCTCACTGCAACCTCTGCCTCCCGGGTTCAAGTGATTCTTGTGCCTCGGCCTCCCAAGTAGCTGGGATTACAGGCGCCCGCCACCACGCCCAGCTAAATTTTTTTCTTTTTTTTTTTGTATTTTTAGTAGAGGTGGGGTTTCGCCATGTTAGTCAGGCTTGTTTCTAACTCCTGACCTCAGGTGTTCCCCCTGGCTTGGCCTCCCAAAGTGCTGGGATTACAGGTGTGAGCCACCACACCTAGCCAGTATTTTAATACACTCCCCAAATGATACTCATGATTGCTGAATTTTTAGGCCCACCATGTTAAGGGAAAGAGCACCAGCAATAAATTGAGAGACCTGATGTCCATTTATAAGGAACCAGTTAATTCAGAGTACACAGAAAGTTCAGTCAAACTCAAATGTATAGTTCATAAAATTATGTGATATATTATTAAGAAAACAACCTTGCAGAACAGTATGTGTAATACACTTCCATTAAAAATTACGTTGGCATAATTATGCATGCCAACAAAAATTATACATGGCATAAGCATAGAAAAATTGGAAGACTCTACACCTAACAGTAGCAATTATTGCAGAGTGCTTGCAAGGCACTATAATTTCATATATGTCTATGGTGCTTGAGTGTTTATGGTAAGACTGTGTTACACATGTCATCATGAGACATTTGTAAAGAGTCTATCATCTATCTATCCATCTACTTACCTATCTACCTACTTACCTACCTACAGTTGGGTTTCAGATTTAAGTCCTCTTTGGGCTTTCAACTAATAGGGCTACAGGAAAGCGATGTGATGGTTAAGAATTTGATCTCTAGATTCAGAAGGGACTTAGGTTCCAAACCTGACTTCATTACTTATATTAGTGACATGACTTAATTCCCCTTATTTCACTAAGTGTTTGTTTTCTCATTTGCAAAGGAGGATAAAAATACCTACCTCACCTTCCAAAAATCTATAACCTCAGTCCAGTCACAGAGAAGAAGATCAGACAAATTCCAATAAAGTGGCATTCTAAAAAAATACCTAATTGGAGCTCTTGAAAACTATCAAGGTTATCAAAAAAAGGAAAGTCTGAGAAACTGTCACAGAAGAGCTTAGGGAAACATGGCAACTAAATGTAATGTGATAACCTGGATGAGATCCTGGGATAGAAAAAGGACATTAGGTAAAAGCTAAGGAAATCATTGGAATGAAGCATGAACTTTAGTTAGTAATAAGGTAACAATAGTGGTTCATATAATATAATAAATGTACCAAACCAAAGTAACCTATTAATAATAAGAGAAACTGGTTATGGAGTATATGGAAACTTTCTGCACTATCTTCTCAATTTCTCTGTAAATATGAATCGGTTTAAAAACATAAAAAAGACAATTTCCCAGAATGTCCATGGGGCTTAATCAATACAAATGTTACAAATTAGTACCTTGAAGGCACAGAATGGGGGCCTAATAAACAGTAGCGATTACTATTATCATCTCATGTCTCTGTTTTCCTCATTTCCCATCTCTAGCCCATGGGGACTGGACTCAACCTCTGTGAGATCTCTTCCAGCTCGAAGACTCTGGGCCTCTGTGGCTTAAATTCCTCAGGCATGATTCGCTGAATGTGAGTCATGTTCAGCATCCTTCCGACTTCTGTGGATTTGTCTCAGTAACGCGGTACCTTGCTATTTACTTTCTTCATTCTCCAGCTGTATGAGGCACTTAGGATCATTCCGCAGTTTCTTTCATAAAATGATTAAGACTCAGAATGACTAGCACACACATTCACCACAAAAGACCTCCAAGAGTTTCCAACCAGATCCAGATTCTGACATCAGAGGGGCTTCTACTGTCCCTATCACAAACGTCTGTGTATCTATGACTGTGACAAGGCCCCAGAGAGGAGAGAGAGAGAGGCGGGGGTGGGGGTGGGGTGGGGGGAAGGCCACTAAAAAGTGTTCCAAGAAAGAAAGAACTCCCCCTTCTCCTTTAACTAAACCCAGGATCCTCAGGCAGGTTCCTATCTGTGTGTTTTAGGACTGCTTCACATCCCATCAGCTCTCTTGGAACCTAATTGTTTGCAGGGCCCCATCAGCTCTATCCAAGCAGAGAAATTACGCTCAAGCTGAAGTGTGCATGCTCTTCTGTGTGGCCCCAGAATGACTTGAGTCTACTGAATGGAATTTCATACATGTGTTGGGTGAGGTGATTTATTATAGGCGGTAATGGAAATTAATTTCACTTTGAACCCTGGGGCACCAGAAAATGCCTAAGTACTGAGCCATTTTCTTTAAGTAGGCTGTAAAGCTGCTACTTGCTTCTGACTGGGCAGCGAGGTGGCGATGACCACTTGTAAAACAATGAGCTGGAATAGGAGGTTAATGGGCCCTGGCCATAGTCAGGCAGCTTGTGCTCATCCTACCGGCCCCTGCTGTCACGACGCAGTCTTCCTGGCGCCACAGATAACAGAGATGCTGGAGCAGTATTTGTATGCTAAAGCAGAGCCAAAGAAGGGGAAAGGGAAACATTCCTGGGGAGCCAATGACCGTTCTTTGACCATGAGTATTTGGCTGAAAGGGGTGGCCCTGTCCCTAGAAGTTCCCTTAGTAGGAAGCAGAATGGCTCAGAGCTATAAATGGGCCTGAGGAGATCCTGTTTCTAAAGATGGCTTCGGCAAAGGCTCTTACTGCTTAATATGAGATAGAGAGTATTTTCCAAGACAGCTTCTGGGTTCTAAGGCTTGCCATCATGGTCTTCTGATGTAAAGCTTTATAAAGGCATTTTAGTCACTATTGAAGGGCACAAAATTCAGGGACCATTCTAAGGCCTCCAGTGAAGCCATTCCACAGATCTTGTTGTTACACCACAATTATAAGTTTAGGTAGAAGATCTTTCAGGGAGAAGATCTTTCTGGGAGATGGGGCTCCTCTTGTAATTCACACAAAAGCCACACTTGTGCTCACTATATTTAAGGAGCTATTGCTGTGTAACATCATGGATTAATATAAATACATATAAGTAAAAATTAGTTCTTGCTTATTTCCTCATTAGAATTTTTTATTTACTACCATATTAGATTGTTTGCTACTATAGAGCTTAGATGCCTGGCACGTAATACACCTTCAACACATTTTTTTTTTAATAAATGAACTATAGAAAGTATTTTAGTGACTATAAAGATGGACAGGGCGCTGAACAGGTCTTTAAATAATTTCCAACTTATTGAAGAAAGGAAGCATTCATTTTATTTATTCATTTATTAATTTGTTCAACAAATACTTAATGCATGTTATACTAAGTACCAGGTGACATTCTGGGATTTAGACAGTGAATGAGATCCATTCTGGGTTCCACCTAATGACTACTAAATTGGATTATCCAGTTGTTAAGTCTCAGGAATCAGTATTTTTTAAACATTCCCCAACCCCCAACAAACGATTATATAGAACAGATGGTTTGAGGAGTCTCAACCCAGTATCACATAGGACTGTCAGAGTTGTTTAAACCAGAGCAACTCCGTCTTGAATAGGAGCTGAGTAAAGCAAAGCAAAGACCTACAGGACTGAATTCCCAAATAGTTTGGCATTCTAAGTCACAGGATGAGATAGGAAGTTGACACAAGATACATATCATAAAGACCTTGCTGATAAAAGAAGTTGCAGTAAAGAAGCCAGCTAAAACCCACCAAAAGCAAAATGGTAATGAGAGTGACCTCTGGTCATCCTCACTGCTACACTCCCACCAGCACCATGACAGTTAACAAATGCCATGGCAACATCAGGAAGTTACCCTGTATAGTCTAAAAGAGGGAGGCATGAATAATCCCCCCTTGTTTAGCATATAATCAAGAAATAATCATAGAAATGGGCAAGGAACAGCCCTCGCTGCTCTGCCTATTCTTTTACTCCTCTACTTTCCTAATGAACTTGCCTTCACTTTCTGAATTCATCTCAAATACTTTCTTGCATGAAATCCAAGAACCTTCCCTTGGGATCTGGATTGGTACCCCTTTCTGGTATCATCTTTCTCATGAACCCCAAAGGGACAAAACTGAAGAAACTCCTGATCCAAAGGAAAATTATCTGCATACATGTATTGGCTGACTTTGGGTAAGTGGGGTGTATTTACCGGGGTAAAGGGGATTGGGTTAGAGGCCCAACTTAGGTGAGTTAGAGTCCCTCCTAAAACAGAGAGGGTTAGAGGCCCCTCTTAATAAAAGGCAAGGATGCTCGACCAAACCTGGTTTGGAAGCCCAGCTTAGAAAGTTTAGAGTCCTTCCTAAGATGTAAAGGGTTAGAGGCCACATTCATTAAGGTTCCTTTTAGCTTAAAATGGGTTTGGCACCAAGGTATGTTAACTGCTATGCTCTTTGTATTAACCTGCCTTGTCCTCTATGTTACATGAATCAACTTCTTGGTTGCTGTCTCCGTTTCACTGTCATTTTCTGGAGACTTCATTTAACTGGCCAGTTATGTCTTTGGGAGCTTGACCTTGTAACCATGTGGTGGTACTTTCTCTTGATTTCTGCCATCTGGAGGGCAGGAATTTTGGGTTCTTGTCAGTAGCCCTAAAAATTGTCTTGAGCAGTTAAAGGCCTTTGAAAGCTCAAAATTAGCTGCTGTAGGCTCCTGGGAAGGCCAGTGGAAACTGTTCAATGGTTAAGTTCAGTGGTTAAGACTTTGCCATTTTGTAGTGGCAGCCTGGGTTCAATTCCTGGCTTAGAGAGTAAGTCCTTTTTGGTTTGAGATCTGTATGACACTTACCATTTTATGATTTTCTTCCCCTCTATGAACCATCTTGAATTTTTTCTTTCTCTGAGCACAGAAATATTGGCTGTTTGGCCTGGCTAAAGTTGGGTAATAAGAAATTTAAAAGGACTTTTTTTAAAGACTGCTATGGTTAAAAGTCAGCTTAACGAAAAGTGGATATTCAAGCTCTAACAGCCTGGGACTCCCTGGGAAAAACAGGAGATGCTACAGACCTTGTTTTGGGAAAAACCTCTGTTTTCCTCATGAAACCTCAGAAATTGGAAGTGGATAGATCCCTTTCAAAATCCTAAGGCTTTCTTCTGTTTTGCATTGTGTTATCTGATGTTTTTGACTTTTGGGGGTGTCAGAAATTACTTCGCATTATGAGAGAGATTTGTTGTGTAATAATTAGGTAGGAAATATACTTTTGGGGCCAGCTAACAGCAGTTATGGGGGATACTCAACTTTTCACAAGTTTGGATCAGAGAAGCATGTTTTTGGCCACCTAGAAATATGGAGATGTCCCCACCCCTTACTGAGAGATAAGACTCCCATAGGATGGGCTGATTCCCTCCTTTTGGGATCCAAGATCTGATATAAAAATGGAGCCCTTCATTGGGGGGAATCTGTTCTGCCTTTCAGCTGTGCCTGCTTGCTGTAGAAACTGCATGCTTTCTTGGCTCTGTTCCTCCTAGGGCTCCACTCTGAAGCCAGTAATCCAATTAAGAAACTGGCAAATGAAAAATCTTACAAGTACTAGATCTCCTTCTGTCTTTGTATTGTTTATATATGAAAGAGCTTTGATTGGCTTAAAAAAAGTGCTTAAATCACATATTTTGTCAGAAAAGTAAAAACTGTTATGCTTTTCAGTCTATGTGACTTAAATAATCTTTGGGAAAGAAAAACAGTTTTATATGCAAGGAGTGTAAGGACAATGAAATGTGTTTTTGGTAAAAGATTACAAGAAGTCATGGGAATGTGGACTTTTTTTGCCTAGTTTAAAGAGGATTGCTTTAAGTTAAAAAAAGACCAAGCTGAAGGTTTAAGCAAGTTGTGGAAGGTTTGTGAAAAATTAATTGTAAAAGCAATTATGTGTGTGAACATATTGGCTAAAATTAAAGGGATATTATTCAGTTTTTTCCATTAATTGAAAACTGGAATAAAAGTACAAGCTTTTCTTAGCACTGATCTCTTTAACAAAAACTTGTAAAGGATTATAAAAGGCTTATGGAGAAGAACATTAAAATTGGGTAGATATGTCTACAAAGTTTTATTAAGGATAGGGTTTAACATTAATAGTATACTGATGTAGAAATAACATTTGGCTTATTTTTATGACTTATAAAAGTCATACAGGAAGTACTGTCAAATATAAAATAGTGTTTGGCTTTCTTTGGGGTTTATTTGTATAAATGTGTTATTGGTATGTGTTACAAAATTATAAGTAACTCCTATATTTCTAATATGACTTAGCATGTGTAATTAATAGTTACAATTGTTACATAAAATCTTTTTGATTTTTTGCTTAAAATGTTGCAGATCCTTTGTTTTTCAGAGTCAAGAAAACTTTTATTTTTAGTTATTTACAGCTTGTAGCAATTGAGTAAAATATACTCCTGTCAACAAACTTTGGAGCATTTGTATTTCTCTCCACCTGACTTCTCTAGAATTTGGAAACTAGTTGTGAGTATTCTTCGCTTATGGCAATAAAGTTATTTGCATAAGTGTAATAAGGACCTGTTTTCATTTGTAACAGGACACAGTTGGAGAAACTGATTGTTTTACCAAGGCCTTGACTGGCGTGCTTCCCTTTAAGGAATCAAACTTGAATGACTTGTAGAGCCAGTAAAAGCCCCTTGGGAAAACTGACCAAATACCTTGTCTACACACTCCCTGTGCAGGGTTTCTGAGGTGGTAAGTAAAGAATGTCACTTTCTAACAGGCCCAGGAGCCCCAAGTTACCTTTACCCAAGAGGAGAGGAACTTACCCAACTCGTATAGGTATTTGAGGGTACAAACCCATGGCTGGGCCTGGCTTTAAAAACAGTCTTATCTGAGATTCCTTATGGAACAAAAGTTCAATCAAAGCCAATTAAAAGAAGCCTATGTGGCAAATAATTATTCTTGCTGCACTTTATACAAATAATCAGGCCAAGTATGATAAAACAAATTGGTCTTACCATTGTTTGTCTTTAGTAAAAATGGGAGACTGGAGAGAGAAAAATTATGTTTCAAAAACTATGTTACACCTGTTATTAGATTCTAGTCTCAGTTGTTTTTCAGTTTTTGTCTTCAGTTTAGACTAACCATGCTTATTTCTGTGAAACAGCCAGTAATCTCTGACTGCTGCTCAGAAGTAACAAGAGGGTTGGGTCATGTAGAAATCTAAACCAGTATTCTAATTCTGGGCTCATATTGAAATCAGCTAGTGACTCCATATCAGCTTGGTTCCAACATTTAAACAGTTCATGGAAAACCTTCTAATTTCATTTACTTGGGATACTTTTACTTATTTTGCTTTACTGTTGTGGAATATATTGTGGCTGTACATTTTGTGTAGGAATGCAGAATATGCTTCCTAAATATTTTCTTAAATACTTATTACTCTTCCAGATATTACCTTTCGTTGGAACTTAAGAGTTATGAATGGCCTTCACCAATACTGATGTTTTCTGACTGAGCTGCTCTCCACCTTGAATACAAGAGACTCTAATAGTTAGGCAGGAATATCATTACGCCTATTCAGCATTAAGAAGTTACAGAAGATGGATCTGTGTCCTTCTGCAGCCCTTAGGATTAAGGGTTCTCATAAAAGCGAGGGCGGAAATATGAGAGGCGTTTAAACCAGAGCAACTCCATTTTGAATAGGAGCTGAGCAAAATAATGCTAAGATCTACTGTGCTGTATTCCCAGATAGGTAGGCATTCTAAGTCACAGGATGAGACAGGGGTTTGGCACAAGATACAGGTTATAAAAACCTTGCTGATAAAACAGGTTTCAATAAAGAAGCTTGCTAAAACCCACCAAAAGCAAAATGGCATTGAGAGTGACCTCTGGTTGTCTTCACTGCTACACTCCCATCAGCGCCATGACAGTTTACAAATGCCATGGCAACATCAGAAAGTTATCCTGTATGGACTAAAAAAGGGAGACATGAATAATCCACCCCTTGTTTAGGATACAATCAAGAAATAACCATAGAAATGGGCAACCAGCAGCCCTCAGTGCTGCTCGGCCTATGGAGTAGCCATTCTTTTAAGTTTTTACTTTCCTAATAAACTTGCCTTCACTTTATAGATTCAGATCGAATTCTTTCTTGTGTGAGATCCAAGAACCCTCTCTTGGGGTCTGGATCAGAACCCCTTTCTGGTAACAATCATGCTTGCATTTTTATGTACGAGCTTTCTCTTTCAACCATTCTACATCAACTTCTGTTTTTCTCTGAGTTGTATTTTTCATTGTCTGTTCTACATTTTTATTTGTAAAAGAAAAACAGAAAAAATATGTGTAATCATAAACTACCTCAAATCCTTTAGGGAAAGATACAAGGCATAAAACTGTACAACTAAAAGTGCATTTTTGGGCGGTGACTCATGCCTGTAATCCCAGCACTTTGGGAGGCTGAGGCCAGCAGATCACGAGTTCAAGAGATCAAGACTATCTTGGCCAACATGGTGAAACCCTGTCTCTATTAAAAATACAAAAAAAAAATTAGCTGGGCTTGGTGGCATGCACCTGTAGTCCCAGCTACTCAGGAGGCTGAGGCAGGAGAATCACTTGAACCTGGGAGGGGGAGGTTGCAGTGAGCAGAGATCGCGTCACTGCACTCCAGCCTGGCGAAAGAGCGAGACTCTGTCTAAAAACAAACAAACAAACAAACAAACAAACAAACCAAAAACTGCATTGTTAGTCTATTTGTAATTACATCACATGAAAACAGCTGATCAGGTTTTCACCAAATTTGGAGAATCCATTTGTCATCACTAGACCTCAAACAGAAGCATTATGCTTGTTTTACATGGAATTTACTTCAGAGGGTCATAAGGAACTTCAAAGACATGGACAGTTATCCTCCTGAGGAGCTAAAACAGAGGTGCATGAGCCTAAATTATTGACCGACCATAAAATATGTACCATGGACATTAAGATGTCATGGTCAGAGGTAACAAACCTTACTTTCAAATTTAAGTCCCAGATTGAAAGTCAGAAGCACAAGACCCTTCCAATGGCTGCTTCTCCCACAGCCAGTTCTCTGTAATAAGGGTGAGGTTAAATAGTAGGAATTCATTACTTAAATGAAAATTAAATCACTAATGATCTATTTTACAAATATAGGAATTAAAAAATAAAATAAAACACATATTTTGGCAACTTTAAAGGCACAAAGAACACTGACAAAAAAATGGACCATGTAGAGTAAGAAGTTCATACACACTAAATGCAAGGCAGAGACAGATGGGTGAAACTAATGGAGCTTAAGTTTCAGGGCTTGTTTGCATTAGTCCCTTCCAAGTCTCTGGGGAGAGCTCTAGGAATGTGTTTATGTGGTCATATGTCTTGTTAATCTGCAATATTTTATACTCAACTGCACTCAGTCAAGACCACTCTGTCCCCCTTCAAAGTTCCTGTTCTCGTACTCCCCTGCATGTCCGGTATTATTGGTAACTGGTACAGCCACAGACATTCCAGGGACAGGGACCTTAAGGGCAAGTTGAGCTGGGGGCACAATGAACTTGAGATTGATGGTGGATCTTCATGTGGTTTACAGTCACTTCCCTATACAGTTGAGTTACAGTTAGCTATCCTGGTCTAGAGATAGCTTCCAGGAATAACCCTATTGCCTTCTATGCTGACTCATCCGGTATGGTAAAATGAAGGCATAAGGCCTGAGGCCATATCGTGACATAAATGTTTCCTGTGGCACTCAGCATCAGTAGTCTGTGGGGAGTGGTGGAGAAACAATGTTTAGAATGTATAGAACCAGGAGCTGGTCTGTGGAAAAACCTTCCAAATTTAACAACTTGTTAAAGTTTTTTCTAAATTTGACAATTCTAAAAATTTACATGATGATACCTAAAATGAGTTGCAAAACTGAAGTAAACTTGCCTAAACTACCAATATTTTTCAAATATTTATATTAACTGTGATCCACAAAAACCACATCCAACCTTAACAATGGGGTGAAGCCACTGGTAGAGACATTAGTGCCCCTTGCCCTGCATAGTAGAGGAAAGCTGGAAGAGCCTAGACTTGGAGGAACCAGGCTCTCAAGTGTCTCTGAGAGTCTCTAGGGAATGCTGCAGCAGCAAAGGAGAAGAGACTAGACAGCATTTCTGCAAAAGTGGACTCTGTATTTGGGAACTGGGCTTTTTGAAAAATAGGGGCCTGGGAGTGTCTTGACTCTAATTTACCATGTGAACATTTGAGGATGAAAAGTTTAGCATGTAGCTTTCTAGTAGAGAAGAACAAGAAAAATGTGAAACCTTGGGTGGAGGGAGAAGGAGGCACTGTGCTTTCTTTCTAACATCCTCTGTATTCTGGGAGAAAATGATTCTCCCAGAATTAAGACATGGGCACCTCTACTTCTTTAGCAGAAAATGATATGTAAACCGAGGGAGGGAAAGCCTATGTTTCCCAGGCATATTTGGATCTATAATTATTTGAGGTCATGAACCCACTTATGAAAATAAATGGCCAGTGGTTCTTCCTTAACGTAATTGGGTTAAGAAAAGAAAGAAGCTTCTGGTAGAATTGCTCTTCCAGCTTAAAACTGCATCTGGAGCTGTTAGGATACTGAGAACCAGCCCCCTCTAGCTGCTTTTGCCAGAAGGTAACTGTATTAGTTAGGGTTCTCCAGAGATACAGTACCAAATATACATATATATATATATATACACACACACACACATGTATATATATGTAATATGTAAAGATATATATACACACATGTAATATATGAGGATATATATATATATATATATACACACACACAGAGAGAGAGAGAGAGAGAGATTTGTATATTTATTTATTCTAAGGTATTGGCTCATGTGATAATGGAGACAGAAGTTTCATGATCTGTTGCATGCAAGCTGCAAACCCAGGGCAGCCAGTGATGTATTTCAAACGCCTGAGAGCCACAGAATCAATGGTGTAGGTTCCAGACTGAATATGAAGGCCTAAGAACTAGGAGTATAGAGGGTGGGAGAAGATTGATGTCCTAGCTCAAGCAGTCAAAGTTAATTCAACCTTCTTCCATCTTTTTATCCTATTCAGTCCCTCAGTGGGTTGGATGCCTGATGGCCATTCACACTGGGGAGGGCAATCTGATCTACTCAGTTCACCTCTTCAAATATTAATCTCTTCGGGAAACACCCTCACAGATGCACCCACAAATATTGTGTAAGTAGCTATCTGGAGAACCAATGGCCCAGTCTAGTTGACATCAAATTAACCATAACAGTAATCCAGCTGGCAGGCTTCTTCCCTCTTTGTGTTGGAAGCCGAGGAATGCTCAGAAGGGCCTTTACGGTCTTCTCAGTCCAAAAAGACTTCCATTCTGGAATTTCTGGGCAGGAGTTCCAATCATAGATCTTCATCTCAGAAGTCACCTGTGGCTTTCAGAAATGAAGCTATAGTACAAAAAGATCAGCTTCGGAGCTAGGCAACCTGGTGAGGGCCCCAGCTCTGCTACTTTCTAGCTCTACAACCTCAAGCAAGTTATTAACTTCCTTGAATCACATTTTCCTCATCTGAAAGTTGCAGCACTCTTACGCAGAAGGTGGTGCCTGGCACTTAAAAGTGTTCGAACATTTTTTAGTTCTGCATTACCTCATCTACATATCCCTCCTCACTTTTCTTTTATCGTAGGTACTTAGACTCTTCAAAATGTACCTTCTCCCAATTTCATACTTTGGATTTTAAATATGGTGACTGAGACTCCCTGATGGTTTGGATCTATGTTTGGACCCAAATCTCATGTTGAAATGTAATCCTGAAGCTGGAGATGGGCCCTGATGGGGGGTGATTGGATCAGTGGGTTGGTTTCTCATGGTTTAACACCATTTCCCCTTGGTGCTGTTGTTGCAATAATGAGTGAGATCTGGTTGTTTAAAAGTGTGTGACAACTCCTCCTTCTCTCTCTTCCTCCGGCTCCAGCCATGTGAAGGGCTGGCTTCCCTTTGCCTTCCACCGTGATTGCAAGTTTCCTGAGATGTCCCCAGAAGCCAAGCAGATGCCAGTATCACATTTCCTGTACAGCCTGTGGAACTGTGAGCCAATTAAACCTTTTTTCTTTATAAATTACCCAGTCTCAGATATTTCTTTAGAGCAGTGCGAGAGCAGACTAATACACTGGTCTTTGGTATAAGGGGCCTGTTTCGTGTTTTGCCCATTTAGAATTACCACTAGAGATAGGGCTTCATTAGGAAAAGTGGCCTCACTATATCATATAGCTCAAATTTGAATAATGTATGGACCGACTTTAAAGGGAAAAAATATCTCATGAACTTCCAGTGTTGACAAATTACTTTTGGTAGCATGTTATTTAAATATGTACAATATGAAACTAAACATAAACTCCATTTGCTTCTACTTCTCAATGATGTATAAATAGAAACCCAATTTGTTTAAATATAAGCAAACTATAAATGTAGTAAAATGTAAATCAATACTAACATTAATATGACAAGTTATTTTGCTGAAACCAAATGGCCACTCTTTATGTTGTGGTGCATGCTTATGGTACTATGTGCCATATAATTACTTCATTCTCTCACCACTTTAATCTATTACAAGTACTACTAATCCTTTGTATGATGTGCTGTGGTGGTGTTTAGCGTTCACATGGTACATAATGATTAAAGTACATATTAAGTCTGTATGCCTTTGTTACTAGCTGGCTATAATTAAATTAGTACTATTTAATGACACTACCAAACATTTATATATTTACGTATTATGAGCTAAGCATTGTTTCAGTATATTAATTTATTTAATCCTCCTAACATTCCTATAAAAGATATTTTAATTTCTTCATTTTACAAATGAGGAAATGGAGGCATAGAAAGACAAAGTAATTTGCCCAAAGTCACACATACAGTAAATTGCTGACTTGGAATTCCAAACCAGGTGACCTGAATCCAGTATTCTTATTCTTAACATATACTATTCTTTCAAATACACTATAACATAGACATAAAGTGAACATGGTCGTTTAAAATATGTGGTTGAAAATACGTGATAGTATTCTGTTGTAAGTACTCCATGATCATGGAAATCATCTAGAATATGTCGTATTGCTTTTACTTAAAAATGCTATGGAAATAAACATTTTTTTCCTAATTTTGCTATAGAACTCATGGAATCCTGAAAATATATCCATAGGAATTTGCAGTGTTAAAAAAATTTTTAAAAAAAGGAAAGCCATTGAAACAGATGGACCTATAAATAATGACCT
This sequence comes from Piliocolobus tephrosceles, assembly GCF_002776525.5. NCBI lineage: Eukaryota > Metazoa > Chordata > Mammalia > Primates > Cercopithecidae > Piliocolobus > Piliocolobus tephrosceles. Next base: position 36,481,829 of record NC_045446.1, read on the forward strand.
TTAGCACTGCTCAGGAAAACTAAATCTCCAACTGTAACAGCACCTCCTCTTAATCTGCTTTATTTTCTTAACTTCTTTTTATTTGAGAAAGCAGGATGTACTGGGTTTCTTGTTTCAAGTGGTCTCAAGCTAAGGATGGATGACAATTTAACAGAGATATCATAGCAAGGATTCATGCATTGGCCGGAAGGTTACCCTACGTAATCTCTAAAGTATCTCCATCTATGAGAAGCCATGATTTTATGAAAGCGTGATGGGCCCTAGGGCTGGGAAGAAAAACCAAGGAGATGAAATTAGCAGACACTAGTTGCTCAGAAAATTGGCAATGAGTAGTTGATCCTCAGACCTTCTGAGCTATAGACAACAGGGCTCAGAGGAAAGGCCCTGTAGAGCTGTTGCTCAGACTTCTGAGGAAGAGGCTCCACTTAGCTGTTGCTGGTACCTCTGTTGGGGCAGCACAAGGCTAGTCTGGAAGTACCACCAGAAGCTGGGTTTATCTTAAAAATTCAAATTTGGTTTAACATTTGAAAATCAATCACATTTATTCATCACATTAGTGAACTCAATAGAATAAGTCATTTGATTATCTCAATAGATGTTTCTAAAAAAGCATTCAATGAAATCCAACACCTATTTGAATATATAAAAAATATTAGGCTAACATCAAAATTAATATTGAAACAGTAAATTATTTCACATTCAGAGCAGGAATGAAGCAAGAATGTTCTCACAATTTCTATTCAATAATGCACTGGAAGTCTTAGCATGTGCAATAAGAAAAAAGAAATAAAGACGATACAGATTGGGGGAAAAGTAGTAAAACAAAACTGCCTTTATTCACAGACAACATGATTGGGTACATAGAAAATCCTAAAAATCTACAACAGAGCTACTAGGACCAATGAGGGTTTTAACAAGGTGTTAGGAAATAATGTCAATACATAAAATTCAACTATAATTCTATATACTAACAAAAAATATTAGGCATTAAAAATTTTAGATAGTATCTACAAGAGTATCAACAAATATTAAACACTTTTGGATAAATTTAACAAAATATGTAGAGGACATGTAAAATGAAAACAGAAATACATTGCTGAGAAATTAAAGACCAAAATAATGGGAGACAAAAATATGTGTTTATGTGTTGGAATAACTCATTATTATTAAAATGCTCATTCTCTCCAAATTGAATCATAGATTTAACACAATTTTGATCAAAATCCTAGCAAGTTTTTGGAAAATGTATAAGCTGATTTTGAAATGTATATGAAAATGTAAAGGACCTAGGATAGCAAAAGCAATTTTGAAATAGAAGAACAAAATTGGACTTGAAGTCTTACTTGATTACTGTAAAGCAACAGTTATCAAGATGGTATAGTATTGACATAAGAATAGACATATAGAATAATGGAACAATAGAAATTCAGAAATAGAACAACATAAATATGGTCAATAAATTGTTGACAAAGGTGCCAAGTGACTTTTCAGTGGGAAAAGTTTTTATGACTACATGATGTTGAAACAATTGAATAGCCACATGCACATGCAAAGAAAACCCAGGGGTGTGAGGACTCTTACCTCATACCATACACAGAAAATAACTTCAAATTAATCATAGACTTAAATGTAAAAACTAAAACTATGAAACTTTTAGAAGAAAGCATAGGAGGAAATGTTTTCAACTCTGAAAATTCTTAGAATGCAAAAATCAGTTATTATGAATGGAAAAATTAATAAACATGGACATCAGTAAAAGTAAAATCTTCTGCTCATCCAAAAATCCAAAATCAACAAGAGGAAAAGAAAAGCCATGCGCGAGGAAAAAAAGTTAATACATACGTTGGACAAGAGACTTACATTCAGAATATATAAAGAATCCTGATAACTCAATGATAAATCAAACTCAATTAAGTAATGGGCAAAATATTTGACCAGACATTTCTCCAAGGAAATATTCGGTAAGCATATGAAAAGATGCTTAACATCATTAGTCATCAGGGAACAGTGAAATTCAAACTACAGTGAGAGACTACTATATACCCATTTGAATGGCTAAAATATCTAAAAACCCATAATATTAGGGTTAGCAAGGATATAGAACAACTTGAACTCTCATTCATTATTGGTGGAAAAGTAAAATGGTAAGTTCATGATTTAAGAACATAAAAATTCGTGCATAAGTAAAATACTTTGAAAAAGTTTGATAGGTTTTTTCTTTTTTCTTTTTTAATAAATTAAGAATACACTTACCATACAACCCAGCAATTCTACTCCTAGATATTTACCCAAGAGAAATAAAAACAGATATCCATACAAAGACTTTACACTAATGATCATGGCAGCTTTACTTATAGACAAAAACTGGAAATAAACTAAATGTTCATCAACAGGTAAATGAATAAACAAATTGTAGTTATCTAAATAATGGAATGCAATTTAGTAATAAAAAGGAACAAATCATATATACATAACATGGATTACTCTCAAAAACATGCTGGCCAGGCACAATGGCTCACACCTGTAATCCCAGCACTTTGGGAAGCCAAGGCAGGCAGATCGCTTGAGTCCAGGAGTTCAAGACCAGTCTGGGCGACATCGTGAAACCACATCTCTACAAAAGACAGAAAATAAAAAAAAATTCTGAACAACAGAAATTTGGTACAAAGGAGTGCATATTGTATGATGCTACTCATATGCAACTTTAGAACTAGCAAAATTAATCTCTTGTAACAGAAAGCAGGTCAGTTTTTGCCTGTAAATAGGGAGTAGAGATTGACTGCAAAGGGACATGAAAGAACTTTTTGGGTTGCAAGAATTGTTTTATATTCTTCCCCGTGTATCTGTGTCCTAATCACCTCTTATTATAAGGACAATGGGCATATTGGATTAGGGCCTACCCTAATGACCTCATTTTATCCTAGTTATACCTATAAAGGCCCTATCTCCAAATACAGCCACATTTTGACATACTAGGGTAAGGACTTCGACGTACGAATTTTGAGGGGACACAATTCAGTTCATAACACCTGTACAACCCAAAACATATTTGTATGTAATGCATTTATAGAGGCTATACTATCGCTGAGGTCTGACTGGGATGCCACAGGAGTCTCAAAAAATTATTGGTCAAAAAACTGTTTCAGATCAGTCATGGTGGCTCACACCTGTAATCCCAGCAATTTGGGAAGCCAAGGTGGGAGGATCACTTGAGCTCAGGAATTTGAGACCAGCCTGGGAAACAGTGAGACTCCTTCTCTACAAAAAAATTTAAAAATTAGCCATGTATGGTGGCATGCACCTATATTCCTAGTAACTGGGGAGGCTGAGGTGGGAGGCTCACGATCCCAGGAGGTTGAGGCTGGAGGGACCATGATTATGCTGCTCCAGTCCAGCCTGGGAGACAGAAGGAGACCCTGTCTCAAACAAACAAGCAAAAAACCTTGCCTCCATGCTGTGGATCATAGGCCAAAATTTAAAAATTGAACAGATAGAGTGGGGAGGCTGGGTTTGGGGGAGAGATGGGCGAGAAGATAGTTGCTTGAATGGCAAACTTTCAAACAAAACTATCAAGTAATAAAAAAATCTTTACTTGTTTATTTGTGTCAAGAATTTGGGTACTGTATTACTTAGATTTTGAGAGGTTAAGAGTAGTCTTTCTATGATTACCCTATTGTAAGAAGATTTGGAGAACACACCTTTCTGAACTGCAGCTTTCTCAAGTGTTTAAGGCTGACACTGCTGAAGTTACACCTGCTTGAACTATTTTTTTTCCAAAAAGGAACTAAAAAGGTTACACTTACATTTCATGGCATAAATAGAACTTTTCAAAAAGGTGTTTCTTGTTCAAGAGAAATAATATAAAGATAAAAATCATTTCAGATGTCAGATGGGAAACTCAATGAGTTGATTTCCTGTGACAACATTCCCATGGAGGGAAGAGGGAATGCATCTGAGAAAAAAAATTGGGGCATAACAGTATAAAGGAAATCTCTCTTTTATTGATAGTCTCTTCAGAAAGGGTACAGATACATTCACCCTCTTAGAAGAATAGTTTGGGCTGAGCAATTACCTTCACAGCAAAGGTTAAGCAATAGTGAACTCTACCTTTAGAACGAAATCATTAACAAAATCCTCTCTGAACTCTGAAATATGCTATTTAAGACCAATTAAGATTCCTCAGCCAGTGACATGAATCCTCTAGTACCTCTGAAAGAGCATTAGCAAACATGCATGTGTATGTGGGGGTGTTCGATACTTCCCAATGGAAAGTAGAGAAAAATCAATCCATTCTGAGACACAGCAAGGATACAGGAGACACCTTCACCCCCATTCCCACCACAAATCCTAGAGTCCCAATGTAGCTCACCAGGAAGCATACCTGAATAAATGACCTGCTAGGCTTCCTGACAGAGAAAAGAACATAGGGTGCACAGTGAGATGCCTGTGAGTATCTGCACCCACTTGGGAATTTCCATGAATGGAGGAGCACAACATTAAATAGCAAATAAAAAATACCATGAAACATTGAGAGGGAGAACATAAGACAGAAAAGAGTTACAGTTTAGTACATTGTGTGATGCATTTTTTTTTTTTTTTTTTTTTTTTTGATAGGGTTTCTCTCTTTCATGCAGGCTGAAGTGCAGTGGTTTGATCTCGGCTAACTGCAACCTCTGCCTCCCAGGCTCAAGTGATCCTCTTGCCTCAGCCTCCCGAGTAGCTGGGAATACAAGCACATGCCACCACACCCAGCTATTTTTGTATTTTTATGTAGAGATGGGGTTTGCCTTGTTGCCTAGGCTGGTCTCATACTCCTGGGCTCAAGCAATCAGCCTGCCTTGGCCTCCCAAAGTGCTGGGATTACAAGTGTGAACCACCATACCTAGCCAGTTTAATATATTTAACAATGCTTTTTTTCCTGCTTCTTGGACAAGGGGCCCATATTTTCATTTTGCACTGGGATCCTCAAATTACATAGCCATTCCTGCATATTTCCCTTAAGAAGCCAAGGTGGTAAGTGCCTTTCAGAGAACAACCTGAATTCCCTGGCTGACAGGCAAGTGCACGCCCACCTGGTGGTCCTGGGACTTCTCTCTGAGGTGGATCCTGCCTCTGAATCCAGACCCCTTACCCAACCACCTACATCTATATGCCTTTCTGTAATCCTCCTCTACATCTTTAATGCCTGCCTGGCTCTAGCCCTTTTCCATTTACTGTCACTCTTGTTTGTTCAGTTGGTTCACATTTGTTTTTTAATCTAGGAACTCACCATTCTCCTTTCTCTTCAGACATTTGTAAAACATTTGGTGTAATGGAAAGGACATGATATTTAGAGTCACACACCCTGAATTTAATCCTGGCTCTGTTATTCACTAGATGTGTGAACTTGGGTGATTTATTTCAGGTTCCTGAGCCTCAGTTTTGTGATCTGTAAAATGGGAAGATAAATCCTTATCTCCAGTTCCTTGATTACCCAGCCAGGTGGGGCATCTAGAATTAAATCCTGGCATCTTTGCAAATCAAGTCAGTACTTCTATATCTGCTTTACTTGACATGATCAAAGCCTTTGTCACCATGTTCTTTAGGTCAGAGAGTATATCTGAGCTTCCCATTCTCTTTTCAAATTATCTTATTCCTAACCAGTCTCCTACTCTGCCTCCCATGGTCAGCACATAGAATCTCCCACTCATTATATTCCTACCAAGATGACCCATGGTAAGGACAATCTGGTAGCATTCATTTTGGTTTGTCCCTAAGATGTCTCTCCTTAGAGAGCAATTCAGTTCCACGAAGTGCAAGAGGCAACAAGCAAATGATGTTACCCCTGGATCCACCTCTCCCATCCCAAATCCTTGCCTAGCTCAGATTCCCAGGCCCTGCCAGGAACTCAGACCCCGAGCCTCCTCTTTTCATGAAGAGACACTCAATGTCATCACTGTGTTTTCCTTTTGCACTTTCTACCCAACCTCCTTGTTACTTTTGGCCTGTGTAGACAAAAGAAATGATGTTTAGTTATATCATCATCATCTTTGTAAAAGTAAAAATTTTGAAACAAGTATTTCACCAGAAGACATATATCCAAGAAGCACCCTCTCCTAATGAGCTCAGCGCTGGAGATGGTGGAGGCATCTTTCTCCTCCCCTGGGAAGAGAAGCCACAGCCAGCAGGTTGTACCCATGGTTTTATAGATGGAGAACCACAGGCATCAAGATGCTGAGTGAAGCTCCTGAAGATCAGAGAGATTTTGTGAATGAGGCTCCAAACGTAGGCTGGCTAACTTCTCTCATGGTTTTACAATGGAGGGGATTCATATCTTGGCTTTTCCTGTCAAAAGCCTCCAAGTCATAATATGATGATGGGTCTAATCCCCAGGGATTAGGGTGTGAAGACAGAATGGTTTTGGCTGTCCTCCTCCCCAATCACATCTCTGCTTTACAGCAAAGGCAGTGTTCTCAAGTCAGGCAGGATTCGGAAATGAGGTGTTCACCTGGTTGCAAAACCAGCTAGGGGAAATCCACCTGATTATGAGTTTTAAGAAATGACCTTCCTGTGGTTTTGGCTCTCAGCTGAAAAAACCCACAAGTTAGTGGGTCAAGATTATGTGTAGTCTTTTGACTATATACAATAAAATAATTCTAGAAGACAATAATCACAATCTTCACTTTTATTGCCTTGCACAGGGCCTGCCACATAGTAGGTACTCACTCAAGAAATCTGAGTTCAAAGAATGAATCTGTTCAGTCTGGTCTGAGAGACAAGACAGGGAGACACTTGCAGTGAGGAACAAAGGGCCCTGCCAGGGACTTAAGAATCCAAGAGTATTCAGCTACTTGGAAGCTTTTATTACCTACTTTATCCACCTATTCTGCCATAAAGGCTGTGTCCCCTCCTTTCCATCTCCATTACCACTTCCTTAACTAAGGCCCAAATAATCCTTTGCCTGGGTCATTGTAGCATTCATCTATTCATCTATTTTCTTCCAGCACTGACCAGCGTCTTCTGCCATTCCTATGCTCCCTTCAAACTGCCACAAAAGTGATGCTTCTGAAATGCAAGGCTAATCCTTATTCTCATCTCATTGCAACCCTTCAGTGACTTCCTATTTCCCAATGCAGGGTTCTTAGTCTTTTATCATAATACGCAGCTCCTCATATGACCTGCTTTTTAAAATCTCAAGCCTGCCACAGTTTGAATGTGCTCTATAGTGGGGTCTCCTCTCTCCTTTCTCTGAAATGGCAGATTATCAGTGCCCTGAAGACAGAGAACCTTGTGCATCAAGAAGAATTTGCTTATCTTTGTGTTTGCTAGTGTGCATTACCAAAACAATGGGAATTTACGATATCAAAAATGCTCTGAGAAAAATATACTGCCTGATATGGTTTGGCACTGTGTCCCCACAGAAATCTCATGTTGAATCATGATCCTGAGTGTTGGAGCGGCTGCTGGTGAGAGATGAATGGATCATGGGGGCAGTTTCTAATGGTTTAGCACCAGCACCATCCTCCTAGTGCTGTCTTGTGATAGAATTCTCATGAGATCTGGTTGTTTGAAAGTGTGTAGCACCTGGCTGGGCATGGTGGGTCATGCCTGTAATCCCAGTACTTTGGGAAGCTGAGGTGGGCAGATCACCTAGGGCCAGGAGTTCGAGACCAGCCCGCCCAACATGGTGAAACCCCGTCTCTACTAAAAATACCAAAAAATTAGCCAGGTGTGGTGGCAGGCGCCTGTAATCCCAGCTATTCAGAAGGCTGAGGCAGGAGAATTGCTTGAACTCGGGAGTTGGAGGTTGCAGTGAACTGAGATTGCGCCACTGCACTCCAGCCTGGGCAACAGAGCAAGACTCCTTCTCAAAACAAACAAACAAACAAGCAAGCAAGCAAACAAAAAATATGTAGCATCTTCCACTTGACTCTCTCTTCCCACTCTGCTATGTGAAGGTGCTTGCTTACCCTTAGTCCTTCCACCATGATTGTAAGTTTCCTGAGGCATCCTAGTCATGCTTCCTTCCTGTACAGCCTGCAGAACTGGGAATCAAATAAACCCCTTTTCTTCATAAATTACACAGTCTCAGGAATTTCTTTATAGCCATGTGAAAACAGACTAATACAGTGCCCAAACAGTGATTCTGCTATTTCCTTCTAGGAATTCATCAAGGTGAAGTATAACTACCCTGGAAAGTAGAATCCACACATTGCGTATAAGGTTTTTCATAATCTGGTCCCTGTTGACCTCTCTAACTCCTTGTCAGCTTACTCCATCCCTTGTGTTCCCATCAACTCCTTGTGCTAGTCACTGTGAACTGCTAGCCATTCACCATGCTGTTTCTTGCCCTTACACCTTTGCACATGTTATTTTATCTGTAAGAGCCAACATTGACTGCATGCTTGCAATGTACTGGACTCTATTTTTATTGCTTTACATGTTTTAATGTTTTTGACCCTCAGAACTACTCTTATAAGTTACAATTGCTAACATTATTATAAAAAATGAAACTGAGGTTCAAAGAGGTTAAGTAACTTATCCTAGTCTATAAAATCAATGGTGATAGAGCCAGAAATTGGGTACTCCCAGATTGCATGTATTTAATCACTGTGCTGTAGCTGCCTCTCCTATGGCTTCCTGGTAAACTCCTATTCATTCTTCAATACTTAACGTTAGCACCACCTCCCCCATGAATTATTTCCGAGCTCTTGAGGTAGAGTTGAATGTATGCTTTCTTGCACTCCACTGAACTCTAGACCTAACCTCTGGGAGAGGTCTTAATAGAATGGAAGGGAATTATTGGTCTCACCCCTCCACCCATGCGCCCATGGATATTTCACCTGCACATCTCCAGCATCTAGGCTGTACATGCTCAATAAAGTTTTGTTGAATGGAACTTCACATCTTTCACATATGAATCATTTCCTTTTTTAGCCTCAGCTTTGTGAATCAGCTCTGCCTCCCAGTTACAGTCAGCATCCCTCTTCCGGAATATGTTTTTAGCTTTAGCAAACACAAAAGCATCTTTACAGCAATGGGAGAAATATTGAGGTTCAACTCTAGTTAGATCAGCAACATACAGGCAGACAGCTGAATTACTGAGGCCAGCTTTACCCTGCTTCATGGAATGTATACCATTTTTTCATGATGACATACATGTGCTGTTTGATGTATGACTCTACTCTACCAAAACTCTTTCCTGGACTGAGTTTATGCATTATTGTTCCATTATCTATTGCTACAAAACAAACTACCCTCAATCTTACTACTTTCTCTTGCTCATGAATCTGCAGTTGAGGCCAGGATGGGCAGGGATGACTCATCCTGCTCTACCTGATCCCTGGAGTATCAGTTTGAGAGAATGGCTGAGAGCGGGAGTTTTTGGGAGCTGCCAGGCCAATCTCTCCTCGAGCAGTCTCAGGACCTCGCCATGTGGTCTCTCCACATGCTTTTTCTAGCAGCATGGCCTCAGGGTGGTTAGACTTCTTACAAGGAAATTCGCTTCCCCAGAGTGCCTCCTCGATGCCCAGGCAGAAACTCCAAGGCTTCTTCTCAGCTCGCATCTCCATTTTAGGACATTATTTCTAGTGTATATTTTTGCTCAAGCAAAATGCTAAGCAAAGATGCTAAGTAAGACACTACTATATTCTTTTGCTCGAGCAAAAGGCTAAGCTTAGTCCAGAGTCAAAAGAACAGAAATCAGATTCTACCTCTCAATAGGATGAGTAGAAAAGAATTTGAAGCCATTTTGCATTTACATTAATACCCAAAGCCAAATAACAAGTAAAGCCTGAATTAAAAGAGACATTGGCATACAGAATGTGATAATTTAGAAACCAAGACCAACAGGAGACCCAAATAGTAGGAGAAGACCAGAAACACAGAAGAATGGACACACCATGAGCCCAGAGAAAGAAGAGTTTAAGGACCATTCCTCAAAGCTGTGTGTTGATCTGAGGAATTTTCTCATAATGAGAAAAACAATAAGAGCTAACATGTATGAAGTGCTTGTTATATATTATTTTCTCTTTTAAGAGGTTTAAATCTATTCACTTATTTAATCCTCTTAACTGGAAACCGAGGTCTTAGGAGGTTAAATGACACTTCCAAGGTCACATAGATAGCAAGTAGCAGAGCTAGAGTTCCACCCCTGACAGTCCACTTCCATTGCCAGTGTGCCAAAGTCCCATTCTATACACAGCTCTAGCTCTAAAATGTAGGGCTTTTTGTTGTTGTTGTTGTTCTAGTTTATGGGCAGATGTGTGTGGAGGTAGAGCATCTTCCAAGTCTTTGGTTCGGCTCTAAGTCTCTTAGTCTTTAGCTTAAACAGAGATTTCAAAATTACGTTTATCAGGAACGAGCATGTACACTCCCAGATGACACTAATGGGCAGCCAGGGTAGAGGATAACTGGGCTAAACTGGGCTGAACTGGCACATTTCAAAAGGAAGCACTGGTTTTGATTTGATTTGACTATGACACACAGGACCCTAACTTAGGTCCCGGTTTACTGAGTGGATTAGAGAATGCTGTAAGTGCCACATGAGTGGGCGAGTCTGTCTCCCCATCCTGCCCTGCATCAGTTCATCTCTTTACAACACCTTCTCCAGAGGCTGGAAGCCCCATGATAACAGGAACTTTACCTGACTTGTTCTCCACTTTATCCACAGCATCTGGCAATGTTCCTGGCATATTGCAGACATCGAATAAAGAGGTGTTGAAGTAATGGGCCGATGAATCACAAGCACTTGTCCACAAGGGTCTACGTGGCGGAACAAGCAAGGACTTTAGAGTCAGGAAGACCCAGGTCATAATCTCAGTCCTACCTTCTAAGAGAGTTGCAGCTTATATGGCAGTGATGTTCTCAAGTGCATTAGACAAAAATAACACATAATCAGAATCACCTTTGAAAATCTTTACAAAGGTGCCTCCACTAACACAGCCAGTGTGTCTCCCAGAACCAGATCTCTATTTCTCCAATCTAGCACCAGACCAACATGTCATAAGAGAAGTATTTACCTTTAAACTTTGCAGCTTGTCAAGTTGCTGTCTCTCTCAGCAGCATACAGGAATGGAGACTGCCATCCCCCCCTCCCCCAACATCAACATTATAGCTCCCTGAGTGCAATGGTGGGCACAGTTAATGGCTCACACTACTTATATTTTTTATATATATGTCATTTTATGATACCTATTTTATATTAATATATAATTTTAATATAACAGGTACTTATTATTTTTTAAATTATCTTATTTTTTATTTGCATTCTTGCAAGTTAATGCTCATATAAAGCCCCAGTTTGCTTCTTTGTCAAGCAATATGACTGCTTTGGTCTGTCAACAAAACAAGGAAGGAATAGGGGGAAAGGGAATCATACAAAAGATCAAATAAACCAGTGTGACACAAGAGAGCAGAGACATGCTTTGTACAGTACATGGTCTCCTTTCTGACTCACTCCAACAAAATTCTTCTGGGAATTCTACCCTATCCTCTCCATTTAGTTAACCAAATGCTCTTGTGGTGTTAATATGTACCAGGCACTATTCTAAGCGCTTTATAAATAATGTCTCCCATGAGCACATTACTCTCATTGTACAGAGGAGGAGACTGAGGTGTGGAGAGGTGAAGCCATTTGTCCAAGGTCATTAACTAGTAGGGAGCAAAGCTAGGGTTTGGGTTCAAACCCAGAAGGTGTGGCTGCAGAGTCCCTGCTATTATCTGCTGCTCTAAGCCACCTCCCCTCTTCCTGCTGGCAGTGCCCTGGACACTCAGCATCTGTCACAAGCACCACTGCACTGGCCTCTATTCTGGTCTCCTACCTTCAGTCTTGACACCCCGAATCCATCCTTCAAACCTCCATTCTTCACATTGTTTAATGAGTCTCTTAAATGGGGCTCTGAACATGCAACCTCTAATTTGCTTGACAGGATTTATCAGAGCTCACCATTGAGGTTGTGGGACAAATGTTTCCAGGAAATGCTCTATACTCTTCTCCTTCTCATGGGGAGAGACTCCTTAGTATGTTAAAGTGTGCAAGAGTCCACGAGTAAAGAGCTCACCTTAGCTCAACCCAGTACTTCCCAAATTTACTGGTGTGCTGGTTTTGTTCATGAGGCGGCTCATCACATCTTCCATGGTGAGTGCTTTACAGAATAGGTCTTGGGAAAAGTTGTCCTGCAGGATAAAGTCTAAACTCATAGTTTGTCAAGAAATGCCTCCCTTATGGCCTGGCTTGATGTACCCTTCCCTCTCTCCCTTGCTGCCTCACTGAATTTCCCTTATTTGAACATGCCATCTCCTTTCTTTCCTCTGTGCCTTTGCTTCTGTTGTTTTCTCTCCTTGGAATGCCCCTCGTTTCTCTCCTGGTTGACTCCTAATCATTTTTAAAATCAGTTCCAATATTCCTTCCTATCTGCAGCCTTTGCTACTCAGATTCTTTTTCCCCACCTCACAATGGGACGCCTTCCCACCTCTTTTGCTCCCATAGTTCTTTCTTCATACCACTGTTTCTTTTAAAGCTGTTATGTTTGCTATCACTTTGCTTTACATCACTTTTTTAAATCTATTATAGCGCTTTTCTTTTAAACTACAATTGAGTGTATATTATGCATCAAGCTCTGCATTAAGCATCTTATGTGAATTTTCTCATTTATGCTTTATCAAAACCTTATGAAGTAGATGTTGTTGTTATTATTAATTGTAATTTTTTTTGAAACAGGGTCTCACTCTGTTGCTGAGGCTGGAATGCAGTGATGCAATCGTGACTCACTGCAACCTCTGCCTCCCACGCTCAAACAATCCTGCTACTTCAGTCTCTTGAGTAGCTCGGACTACAGGCATGTGCCACCATGCCTGAGTAATTTTTTTTTTTTTTTTTTTTTTTGTAATTTTTGTAGAGACAGGGTTTTGTCATATTGACCAGGCTGGTATTGAACTCCTGGACTTAAGCAATCTGCCCACCTCAGCCTTCTAAAGTGCTGGGATTATAGGCGTAAACTACTGTATCTGGGTATTATTTGTATTTTAGAGAAAAAAAATCTGAGGTATAGAGAAGTTATAAACCTAAGGTTACTCAGCTCCTCAATAGTTGGAGCCAGGATTTGAACCCAGATATTCTTGGGAACTCATTATATTCATGTGAATTCTACATGTCTGTCTTCTTCCCTAAAATATAATGATTTCAATATGGACCTTTCTTACTCATTTCTCTGCCCTTAGCTGCTAGCACAGGATCTGCGAGGAAGAATGTAATAACTACCTGTGCTCAGTAAATGAACTATTACATATATGGATGGAATGACTAGATATATTTCCAAATGATGAAAATGAGTACTCTTTAGGTTTAACAGTTCTTTCACCCTGACTTCTAACCCATCAAGTGATACCCTTCACTGCCATGTAACCTCTGGTAGCAGTAAAACATAATCTGCAGAATCTTGGCTCTGTAGTCCTCATCAGAGGTGGGATGAGCTCTCGATCTCATACATTTTGCTGAGACTCATGTTTTACAGTTAGTATTTACCAAGTACTCCCTATATGCCAGGCACTGTTCTAAGTGTTTTACAAACATTTTCATCACAACAACTTGAAGGAGGTGCTATTATTACCCCCACCTTAAAGATGAGGAAACTGAAGTACAGAGAGATTAAGAAAACTATCCTAGCTCCCATGGAAGCAGTACAGCCAGAATTCCAAGTCAGACCATCTGGACCCAGCGCCCACACTCCCACTCCCCACTCAATACTGTGTCCCCAACAGACCATGCAAAGATAAAAATCATAATTCCTATTCCAGAGAATAAGAAAAATGGGGTTTCTGTTATGCTTTGGAATTTGAGTGACCAGTTATCTGATGTCCTCAACAAACCTGTTGCTGGCTTAACTACATTTCCCCAGGAATCTCACTAAGAAGAGTGCCTTGTCTAGCATCTCTTTTCATTTCTCTCTTTCCCCCACTCCCTTCCCAATCCCACAAAGGTGCATCAACATATGCCTTTAATAAATTGAGTGGTTCACTCCTTTAAAAAAAATAGAGTTCAGGCTTTACAAGCTAACTCATTTTGATAGAGGTGGGGGGCGGGGGAGGAAATCTGCCTCTGTTTTCAGAGAGATTATGTTGGAAGGACAGAAGCAGGAGCCACATCAGGTGAACTAAAGACTCCTAGGCCGGAATGAGCCTATAGCCAATTAGATAATAATTGTATCATTTATTACCTTATTGTCTAAATCATGTCTTTTGAGTTTCCTGACTCTTAATTCAAGAAATCTCCTCTCAGTGCTCAGGTGGTAAATTATTTATCTGCCTTTCTTCCTCTTTCACTAACCTCGTCTCCCTGTGGGAATGCAGCAGTTACTAGCAACTTGCCCCAGACAGAGCATGGTGGAGCAGAGCCAGGAGAGGTTAACCCCGAGCCCTCCCAGTGATTTCAAGGCATGGTGATGAGTTCCAGGGACGCAGTGCTGAACGGGAGGTCAGAGCCCAGCTTTCAGAACCAGAATGTGTAGGTTCAGATCCTAACTCTGCCCCTTACAAACCATGGGTGCTTAAATAAATTATTTCATCTTGCTTTGGTTCAGTTTCCTCATCTGTAAAATCAAGATGATAATATCCACCTCATAAGGCTGTGAAGATTGTATGCATTATGCATTTATAACATTTAGAAGGAAGGTTTGGTTTTGTTGTTGTTGTTGTTGTCATTTTGATTGCTGTTGATAAATGAGTAGTTGTTTGGCAAGAGGGGTTGGTTAAAAGGTAAGAAATTGATTGAAAGCCTTCTATTTATTTTCTTTGACTCTCCTGGTTTTACTCTATCAAACATTTCTTGATCAGTATCTGGCCTAATGCTGAGAATTTCAAAAGAAATAAGACAATAAATTAATGAATGAATAACCAGATGAAAGATAGATAAGGCTGTCCTAACACCCAGAGGCATAAATCCTCCTTGGGAAGTTAGATACAATAACAGGAAAATCCATAAAATGTGTTACCTGCTTAGATAGACAAATGTAAAGCATTTAGGGAGACCTCATTAAGAGGAGAACATTGAGTTTCAAACTACACCAAGGATGAGTAAGATTGAATAGGTAGGAATGGGATTCGGGGGAGACCACAGCATGAGCATAGCATGGGGCAGTAAAACAGGCCACCTGTCAGTGAGGCACAGAAGCTATGAGGTTTCACCACATCACAGCAGAAAGCTTAGGGGATGGGGCAGGTAACTAGGGGGCCAAGTTATGAATGGTGTGCCAAGTATCCTTGGATTTTTACCTTGTTTTTTCAATGGAAATATACTCTTCCTCTTAATGGAAGAGTGAAAAGAATGCATTTTAGAACAGTATGTGAAATGGAAGATACAATTGCAACCATCTTTGGAAAAATAAAATTTATGAGGCACAAGAAGGACACTCCCAGCAAATGTTTTCAGAATATACAGTAGTCCCCCTTGTCTGTGGTTTTGCTTTACATGGTTTCAGTTACTTGTGGTCAACCACATTCTAAAAATATTACATGCAATAAGATATTTGAAAAAAGAGAGACCACATTCATGTAACCTTTATTATGGTATGTTATTAATAATTATTGTTAAGCTTTTAGTGGCCTTAATTTATACATTAAACTTTATCGTAGGTAAGATGTATAGGAAGAAGACATAGTGTATAGGGTTTGGTAGTATCATGGTTTCTGGCATCCACTGGAAGTCTTGGAAGAATCCCCCATGGATCAGGGGGTACTGCTGTACTCTCATTACGAATATTTGCTCGGAGTGGCCCTGGTGTTTCAGACAGGCAGAAGAGTCCTGAGATCACACTGAAAGAGAATCCATACTTCTGAGGGCTATTTCATGCAGGAAAGAGCACTAGAGTAGGAGACCAGAGACTTGGATTTGAACCCAGCTCTTTTACTTCTCTTCTCTTCTACTTATCAGAGGAGTGGTCTTGAGCTTTTGTTGCTTTCTAGACCTCAGTTTTCTCTTCTCCACATTGAAGACACAAAAAGAACACTTCCAATTTTTTTTTTTTTTTTTTTTTGAGAAAGCTGCAATTCCAATAAGATACTATAAAGGATTTCTGCATCCAGCCTCCTTAATTCTTCTGCCAATTGACTCTTCTTATGGAGGTAGTGTGACCATAAACGGCCCTGGGTTCTCCAGCACAGTCTTGGATCAAGCTGGTAGTTTTGCACAATTATGACTAGCACCCACCTTTACTCTCAAAAGTGTTGCAATTTAGATAATTTATATATGATCTATAAGTTAGATCATATATAATTTTATATATGGCAACTTATTATATGATCACCATCATGACAGAACACATGGCTTCTTCTTAAGGAAAGAGTTACTAGCTATCCTTTGTCTTTATATGTTAACATTTGGCTTATTTTGTGGCTAAAGCTTTATTAGGTCTGAGAGCTGACTCTCAGTCTAGATCCTTCTGATTGCAAGCAACAGAATTCAACAGCTTAAGCCCAAAATAGAATGTATTGGATAGGTTCTAAAGTATCTTGCAGAAGCTAAGGACAGCCAGACATCTGGGTACCTAGAACAAAGGACAGTAATGTTATCAGGTGCTCAGGGAGTACTATCTTTAGGTCTCTGCAGTCTTTCTTTCTTTCTTTCTTTCTTTCTTTCTTTCTTTCTTTCTTTCT
>NC_045446.1:36498467-36507162 GCF_002776525.5 Piliocolobus tephrosceles
TTCTTTCTTTCTTTCTTTCTTTCTTTCTTTCTTTCTTTCTTTCTTTCCTTCCTTCCTTCCTTCCTTCCTTCCTTCCTTCCTTCCTTCCTTCCTTCCTTTCTCTCTCTCTCTCTCTCTCTTTCTTTCCAGACTGTCTTTCTCTGCATCTCCAAATACATCATGGTCAGAAGATGGCTGCTTATGGCTACCAGTGAGGCCATGATGAGATTTAGTGAAAAGTGTCATTAAAGGGATAAACACAGAATGTTAAGGTTGCACAGAGGATGGATACTTAGCCTTGTTGAGTATTTGGGCTGTCAAGGAAGGCTGGTTGGAACCTTAACACTGTCTAGAATAATTCTATCCTCATGCCAAATCTAAGCAAACAAAAACACAGGTTGGTAAGGTGCCTTGCTCAAGGTCAGGTCTCATGCTCATTATTGAAGGATGGGTTTTAGAACTCAGGGTTCTCGAATTTCACTTTATTTCTAGGCTCTATGCCTGATGGCAACTTAATTATTGCTGGTCCTAGGTAAGCATCCATTGCTCCCAGAAGAGCCAGGGGTTGTTATTATTTGCTTTGAACCTATTAACAAGACCAAAAATATGGATGATTAAAAAATCAAGTTGATGATGCTGCCTTTTAGAACTCTTTGAGGGTTTCTGAACAATCAGGAAACTTTAGCCCGTATTTTCAGAATATGCTGTCAGGGAAGGTCATCTGAATCATATCCATCAAATGTTGGGGATGACTCACTGTCAAACAAATCTCACTTTTAAAAAATTGTCTTTATAAATACACAAGAAGAAATCACTTCTGTTGCTTTTGAGAGGGTTCTTCATTTCCTTTACCTTCCCTCTGGCCCCCACCCTGAGCCCCTCAAACAAAAGGTCCTGCAAAAGAGGCACATGCTCCCTAGCTGCCCGTAGTCTGACTGCCTTTGGGTGCCCAGTATCCCCCAGAGCAACTGCCCTCCCCTCATTTTGTTCTTCTCTGGCCCTACTGGGGCTGACTCACTGAAGCCTGAGGCTTTGCCGCTTTAGGGTTATGGCCTGTGGGGAAGGGAAAGAGCTGTTTGCTGGAGCCAGTGGGTAATTTAAGATATGCATGCAGCCCAATAAGAGACTGTTACTCAGAAGAGGCTTCCAGCAAATTTACGCCAAAGAGTGAATGTTCCAAAAGAGAAGCCTGAGGCTGTATTTCTCTTTATTGGGTCATCAATGGGAAGGGGTCTTCCAAGCCATGTCCTGAGCACCTTGTCTTCCAGCTTCTTCTTCTGGATGGGTGCCTTATCCCAACTCCTCCTTGACAGAAGAAGATGTTTACAAGCATAGCCCAATTTACCCATTCTCCAGCCTTTAAACAAGATTTATTCAATTTTGCCAGAAAAACCCACGCACTAAGTTTCTCAAGGAGCTGCAGCAAAGGTCAAATTATGGCCCCTCTTTGGCATATAACTTCAGGACCAAAAACAAACAAACATAAATAAACCAACCCCATCCTTTTAACCTAGAAGTAGCAAATCCCTCTCCTGGCATATCTACCTTTTAAAAAAATTATGTATGCTTGTAGAAAATACAGAAACAAAAGATGGCTAAAAGAAAAGTCTATCATTCTTCCCACACTCCCCTTACCTCCAAGATTTTTACTGTGAACATTTTGGTGTACATCCTCTCATGCTTTTGTGCCAAGTCCAAATATATACACATAGATACACATACATGCTTCTTTTCAATTATTCTGGAGCATATTTTCATGTTAATATAGTTTTATAGAATAATTTTTAATGGCTACATAATATTTTATTATTTAAATGTACCATGATTGATTTGATCAATATTCTCTTGAATATTTAGGTTGTTTCTTATTTTCAGAAAAATCCCTTTAATCTTCACCCCAAGCCCCTCCTAGCACCATGGAAGTTTAGTTTAGCAAAATGGAAATATGTTGGCTACTTCTCTCAAAATCACTAGTTCTCAACTAGGGGTGGTTTTGCTCTCCAGGGGACATTTAGCAATGTCTGTAGATATTTTTGGTTGTTAAAACTAGGGGACTGCTACTAGCTTCTAATGGGTAAAGACTAGAGATGCTGCTAAACATTCTGCAGTGCTCAGAACAGCTTCCCACAACTAAGAATTATCTAGTCTGAAATGTCAATCATGCTGAGACTGAGAGACTCTGCTCTAAATATTGATCTAATTATTGTTATAAACTGAAGTGAGCTGTCCATCAGATGCTCTCCACGCTGGTACCCTTTCTCAGAGTTCCTTGTTGGCACTTTTTCACTTCCATTCATCAAATACAAATAGAGCACTGTGCTGGACATGGAAATGATAAAAATTCAATTCCTTCCCTGCACTGAATCACACCTTGTGTTGCAAAAGTTCTTTTTCCAGATCAGTAAAAACTGTGCTTTTCCTTGTCCATGTTGCTCTTAGCAACCAAGCTCTCAGTCTTTATTCAATTACTCAGTCTGTAGTCACACGCTTTTGAGTTACAGGATCCCTCTTACAGCCACACCATTCTCTTTTCTGGCCTCACAGATAATTTCAAGGACTTCACTTTACTTACTGGTAGCTCCATTCCTCATTCATTGAGTCATTTTCCCCTCTACAAGGCTGTATAACTTCCCCCCTCCCTTCCACCTATGAAGGTGTCAATGGTCACATGCATGCTTGCCACCTCTCCTTCTAAGAATTCAGAGTCCATTCTCCTGTCATAGGCTATTCCTTCCACACATGTCTTATGTGGCACCCCTTTATGCCTCCTTTAGTCACTACCACAATGTTACAATGTTGCACATTGCAGCATCCTCAAGGGGCCTCTGCTAGAGCAAAACTCTACTTTCCCAAACCCCCGTCCCCCTACCCCCCCCACCCACCCAAACCCCCGTCCCCATCCATGATGGGTTGTGTTTTGTCAACTTGGCTAAGGCTGGAAGCCATGATTCTCAGGACACTCTTCCCTGTATGGCTGGGTCATTGTTTGTCAGTAGAGGAACTGGTGTGAAATTTGGAGGGCGGAGACGAAACAGAAGATATTGTTTTCAGAAGGTCATCACAGACATGGTGACAAAGGAACAGATGCAGGAATGCTAAGTGGGTGCCAACTTGTTCTTGCTTGCCTCCACTTTGTGTCTAGCTCATCTTCATGACTGCTAACCCTCCTGACCAACAACTGTCCAGGTCCACCAGCAGACCCACAGAGACAGCAGCTATGCAGAGCCAACAGCTACTCCAGAAGCAGCAGTTTCCACAGAACTCCCTGTGAGCTCCCACTTTGTGGTCCCACTTCAGCAGCCAGACCTGCTCGTAGGATTTTCCTGAAAGCTCCAAGTGGCCTCCTGCACCAGGTCTTTAGGTAGTCTGTTTAAGGACAGTTTCTCTGAGCCTTCCTCTCTCCAGACCTTCACTTCCCCAGCTCCTTCCACATTTGTATAGGAGCCAGTTTCTATAATGAATCTCTAATTTCTATATTACTTATAGTAGCTGTATTTCCCTGAGTGAACCCTGTCTTATATACCTTAACTGATCATCGTATTCAAAGAACTGTATTGGGCCTTCACATGGTTAATTCATGCCAAGATAATGAAGCTTCAGCTTCAGGTACAATCATATTCCCACCTCCTGGCCCTAGGTCACGTCAAGTAATCCACCTCAAAAGGAAATGACCTTGGGCAAGTTTCTTAACCTCATTGGTTTTAATTTCATTACCTGTAAAACGAGAATAATAGCATCTCCCTCAAAGGTTTGTTGTGAACATTAGAACAGTGCCTAGCTTATAGTGAGTACTATGAAATTGTTTGCTATCATGATTATTATTAATAATATTATTATATATTTTCAAATGACACTGCTCTTTCATGTCTACTGACGTTGCCATAATTTCGGCTTTTGGTAGTTTTGACTATTGCAAGAGCCTCCTAACTGATCTTAACTCCAGTTTTACCTCCATAAAATTCATCCTCCACAGTGTTGCCAGAGCAAGCTTCCCAAGATAAATCTTTCCTGTGCAAAACTCTTCAATGGCTATCTATGATCTAAAGAATAAAGTACACAGTCCTTTGCTTGCCTTACATAACTCTACATATTCCACCCCAATCTCTCTACCCTTAGCTTCCCCATGTATAATTTATGCATGGTTTGTCGACAATGCCCTGGGTCTCTATTAAAGACATCTCTTACAGCATCCCATACTCTTCAGTAACATACTCCAATTTGAAGTTTGGTTCAACAGTCTCCTCCCTGAAAAACTTTCCTTAAAACCTCAATCCATTTCCCTAGGCCCATCACAGCCACCCCTTCTTCAATGTTCCCAGACCTTTAGTGTATAGTTTTAATAATAATGACCTGTTTCCTTACCTCTCTCCCACATTAGACAGTGAGCTCCTGCAGGGAAAGGACAGTGTCTCGTTGATCCCTGGATACCCCAGTGCCAACCCAATACCTTAATAAATGTCTGATGAATGAACAAATGATTGAATGAAAGCTCTTTGGAAACTTAGATATTGCTATTTGACTCTAAGAGCGACGACTGGGACTTAGCAGGGAAAGTTCCCTTTATAATAATGTTTGATGGAATTTGTTTCAACACCATGTAAGACCAGGAGGATTTTGTCTTGTTTTCTACTTGCATTATCCAGCTTTAGCATTTCCCAGTTGTCAGTATTTGCTGAACAATGTTCATGGGAAATTCTCTGGAAATGCCCCCATGTAACCCCAAAGGCAATCTGACTTCCACAACAAAATCCACAGGGTTATTTAGTGTTTGCTTATCTGTTTCCACGGGTAATATAACGTTGACAACTGAGATTGGGACATTCCAAAAATAAAAAACCTGCTGTGGATTGAGGTTCCCAGAGATGAGCTCAGAAATTAGCTCCATTTTCCTACATCTAGGCCCATCCCTCCACTCCTAGTTATACTTGTCAAGCACTTGTCCAGTTTGTTACCTAATTATGATCCTGTTCCATCTCTCAGGCCCCCTGAAGACCAAGTCTCCAACAGTGTAAGCATGACCAGCCTTCTTCCTAGTCATTGCAGTGTAATAGTGGAAAGGTCTAGAGTATGAGGGGAAGAGCCTAGAAAGCATAATTTGCAAACCCCATAGTGCCTCTCATTTGAAATATTCCGTCTCTAGAAGGACCTTGCTAATAATACAGAAATGTATTCCCTGGAGACGGTGGATTCTTTCAAGGGAAAGGGATAGAATAGTATCTTCAAAAGGAATGAATCTTGCAAAGAGTTTTAAGGCATGAAGTGTGGACAGAGATCCTGGCATGGAGGAGGTGGCAAGATAGACAGGTGGGTGTAAATTGTGAGCAGGATCAGAAGTAGTTGGCATAGGAACTGGAGTAGAAGACAATTTTCTTTTCTTTTATTCACATATTTTGTACAACTTTATTTCATTTTATTTTTTCATTCTCTTATTTTATTTTAATTTCTGGGATACATGTGCAGGATGTGCAGGTCTGTTACATAGGTAAGTGTGTGCCATGGTGGTTTGCTGCACCTATCAACCCATCACCTAGGTATTAAGCCCAGCATGCATTGGCTATTTTTCCTGATGCCCCCACCACCCCGAGACCCTACTGACAGACCCCAGTGTGTGTTGTTCCCCTCCCTGTGTCTATGTGTTCACATTGTTCAGTTCCCCCTTGTAAGTGAGAACATGCAGTGTTTGGTTTTCTGTTCCTATGTTAGTTTGCTGAGGATAATGGCTTCCAGCTCCATCCACATCCCTGCAAAGGACATGATCTCATTCCTTTTTATGGTTATATAGTATTCCATGGTGTATATATACCACATTTTCTTTATCCAGTCTATCATTGATGGGTATTTGGGTTGATTCCATATCTTTGCCATTGCATATAGTGCTGCAATGAACATACATGTGCATTTATCTTCATGATAGAATAATTTATATTCCTTTGGGTATATACCTAGTAATGGGATTGCTAGGTCAATGGTATTTCTGGTTCTAGATCTTTAAGGAATTGCCACACTGTCTTCCACAATGGTTGAACTAATTTACATTCCCACCAACTATGTAAAAGTCTTCCTATTTCTCTGCAGCCTTGCCAGCATCTGTTGTTTCTTGATTCTTAAATAATCACCATCTGACTGGTGTGAGATGTTATCTCATTATTGAGGTTTTGATTTGCATTTCTCTAGTGATCAGTGATGTTGAGCTTTTTTTCATATGTTTGTTGGCTGCATAAATTAGAAGACCATTTTCAATATGGAATGAATTTAGTGCCTAGGTAGTAAATGCAAATGACCACAGACCCCCATTGAGCCTATTGTTGCTTCCAGGTTAGGAGTGACTGTATTAATAACAACAGTTAACATTTTGGGAGCTGATATGTGTCAGACATTATACATACAAGCATTATCTCATTCAATGCTAATTTTAACTTTATACGGTGGGATTATAGTTATTTCCACTTTAAAGATGAGGACATATAAGTAAAGAGGTCAGGAAACTTGCCCCAGGTCACTTAGCCAGATGGTGGTAGAGTCAAGTTGTAAACCCAGGGCATCAGATTCCAATTCAACAGCTTTCAACTGCTGAGCTCTACTGTAAATTAAGTCTGGAGTCCAGTTGTGAAATAGTGCTCTCTCCCTCTAGCAGAAGCCAGCAAATCTTTGCCTCCTCAAATAAGGTTAAAAGAAGAGTACAGGCTCTTTTTCCAGGTTTCTGTCCTGCTCACTCTGTTTTTGCTGGCTTTCTGAATTTTTGAAGCCTGCCTCAACCTCTTCCCACTTCTCCTTCATAGTAGGGGGACCAACTTGTCCCATTTTGCTCAGGACTTTCCCAGTTTTAGCACTGAAATCCCTGGTTCCAGAAAACTGCTCTGTCCAGGGAAAACCAGAACAAGTGGTCACCCCACCTTCATGCTTCATTCCAATCCCTTGCCCTTCCTTGTATTTAATTTTATCTGATTTCTTATCCTCTGACTTGCCCATGTGTTTGGCAAAACTTAGTTCTACCTACACTGACCACTTTGAAAGTAATGTATTTCCAAAAATTTTACACACAAAATGCCAAACTCTCTTAGTATTCCTATAAATATATTTCCAAGATGATTATAACCTCCCCAACATATA
Organism: Piliocolobus tephrosceles; assembly: GCF_002776525.5. Lineage (NCBI taxonomy): Eukaryota > Metazoa > Chordata > Mammalia > Primates > Cercopithecidae > Piliocolobus > Piliocolobus tephrosceles. The sequence continues at coordinate 36,505,557 of NC_045446.1, forward strand.
TGTGTGTGTGTGTATATCCATACCTTTTTTATACAGCTACAAATCCTATGCTTTTGCCTTGTGGTTTTCTTTTGTTCTTAATTAGCATTCTTTCCTATTGTGTCCACAGACCCATATGTATTCAATGTGTCACACTACATCTTATTGATGTTTCAATTTGCTTAACCTGTTGAGTGTTTTTAGGCATACTATTGTGCTATTTTCTCATGGGGCAGTGGGAAGAGTACTGGCCCTAGAGGAAGAAGACCTGGTGATTAACACCAGTTTTACTCCTTATTAATTCTGTCCATTTTCTTGTGAGTAGGAGTAGATGGTGATAGTATTTTCCCTCTTGAACTCCCTGCAGTGTTACATAGCTCAAATGGCATCATGAGTATGAAAGCTCTGGGTCAACTCTAAGTCACTGTTGAAAAAGGTATTGTTATCATAAAAGGTGCCGCTGTGAAACACAATCAAAAAGGAGAAAATGAACGTCAAGCTTGATATGGCTTGGCTCTGTGTTCCCACCCAAATCTCACCTCGAATTATAATAATTCCCACAGGTCAAGGGCAGGACCAGGTGGAGATAATTGAATCGTGGGGACAGTTTCCCCCATGTTGTTCTCATGATAGTGAGTTCTCATGCGATCTGATGGTTTTCTAAGAGGCTTCCCCCTTCGCTTGGCCCTCATTCTCCTGCCACCCTGTGAAGAGGTGCCTTCTGCCACAATTATAATTTTCCTGAGGCCTCCCCTGCCATGTGGAACTGTGAGTCAATTAAATCTCTTTTCTTTATAAATTACCCAGTGTCGGATATTTCTTCATAGCAGTGTGAGAACGAACTAATGCAAAGCTTATTACTGAAAGAAAAGCATATCACTTAATACTGTGTTATGAACCCTTCCCAACACTTTTTTCTATGTATATAGAGATACATGTTAATTTGTAACAACTTAGTGCACTTGCTTTGCATCTTGCCATTTCTTACACCATTGTGAATATCTTTGCATTTGATGCTAATAAAATACTAAGTTACATTATAATGGATAATGACTACATACAATTCTGAAGTATGAAAGTAGCATGATTTATTGTAACAATATTATAATTTGGAACATTTCGATTATTTTAATATTATTCATGTTAGAATGAATACTTTAAATTGTATGCTTAATTATTTCCTTAGGATACATTCCTAAAAGTGGAATTTTGAGGTTAAAAGTTAAAGTACATTATATAAATCATGGCTTTAGGCAAACGTTGTCAAATTTCCCTTCTAGAAATATTGTGATGATATATATACACACAGGAGTTTATTTCTCCATACTCTAGGTAACATTAGACATTAACATTTTTGTTTGTTTGTTTGTTTGTTTGCTTGTAAATTAGATAGGGCAAACATGTCAATCTTGTTATTGATTTAATATCATTGCTCTTTTCATTGAAGGAGCCTTCCTATTTCAGTTTTTGTTTCTCTAATGGGGAGCTATATACTATCAAAAGGTCTGAAACTCTTTCTTTTCATTTTGTTTTACTATGCTTATTTGAAAAGTATACATTTTATGTCCATCTTTCTAGTGGTTATCTTGAACATTTTACTATACCTATTCTAATATATATTTCTTTT
>NC_045446.1:36512162-36550030 GCF_002776525.5 Piliocolobus tephrosceles
TTCTTACAAATCAATAAAAAGAAAACCAACAACTCAATGGAAAAAGGACAAAGTTCATAAAGAGTTCACAGAAAAAGATATACAAATGGCTTTAAATATGTGAAGGAATGTTCAATTTCACTCACAATAAGAAAAAATCCAAATTATGGCTACACTGAAGAAAACATTCTTCACCTACCATTTTGGCAAAGCTCCAAAAATTTGATATGTGACTCATACACTTCATATATATATACCTTAAAATGTCAGTATTTTTGCTGTGTTGCCCCATCCTTTCCAAGATGGTAAAAGCCTGCACCTTGGAGTCAAACAGACATGAGTTTAAATTCTGATTGTGCTACTACCAGCTTGTCATTTTGGGTAAATGACATCATTTCTTTAAGCCTCAGTTTTCTCATTTGCAGAATGAATGAGATAGTTTTGTGGGTCTGTTTTGGACAGCAAAAATTCTGACAGGAGCTACCACTTTCTGACTACCTGCCAAGTGTTCCACATACATGATTATCTCAATTCATCCTGGAAACCACACATTGGGATGAATATCTTTTCCCCATTTTCACAGATTAGGAAACAGCCCCAGATGGGCTAAGAAATTAGCCCAAGGTAAGTGGCAGAATCAGGATTTTCAAAGTCAGGTTGAATCTAGCCCCAATATCCACACTGTTTCCACTACGCAGCACTGCCTTTCACAATGTCTGACACAATGTCTGAGAGGAGGTGCCTGTGCTATTTAAGCTTTCTTTTTCCTTCTTTCCTGCAATCCCCTTCCCTTTACACTCACGGTCTGGCTGAAATTCCACCCCCTTCCAGGTCACACTTGTCCAAAGTAATGTCCTTTGCTCTTCCAACAATGATGGTCTACACCACTCATAATCCTTTTTTTTTTTTTGACTCCTCATCTACAGCCCATCTACAGTAGCCAGGTACAACTACTTGACGTTTTGACCATGTATGCCTTTTCTCAAGTGTATGCCTCTTTTTTGCCATCAGCTTGTAGACTTTTCATTTCTGTATTCTCTATCCCTGGGGCTTCTCTGGTGGCTTGCACATTCTGGTCCACTAAATCTGTTTAGCTCCTCCTCATCTTGTGTATTGAACTGTAGGTGGGAGGACTTGGAACTTCTCCAACCGCCTGGCTCAGGAGCTCTTGGTCCTCCTCCATAGTCTCTGCTTTTTCTGCCTGGAGGCCCACAGTGACAGATCCCCTCACTTGTTCTCTGCCTCACAGGATTCACGGCTCAGACATACCCAGTAATAAATAACAACTTAGATGATTGTGTCTGGTAGCTAATTGACTGTGTAACATAGGCTACCAGGCTCTGGGGCAGCACAGCATGCCGCTTGTAATTAATCACCCTCATCCCAGCCTGACTACCCAGCTATGTCGAATCACAGAGCAATTAGGCATTTTCTGAGTGGGTTTCCCTGCCTAGGTTGGGAAGGTGGAAAACATCCTATTAATGTAGCTTTCTGTAGGTTCTCAATGCTGTAGGACTTGGCAATGTAAGGAAAAATTAATCTATGCCCTCCAGGACTACATAACTAAGTTGGAAATATAAGCCAAAATTCTAGTAAGAATAATTTTCCACATGTCATATGAGAGGTACAAATACATTTCTATGAGATAGAAGGTACCTTTTGACTAAGAAATAGGGAAGTTAGCAACATGTAGTGCAGAATCATAATATAGTATGATGGTTCATATTAGGATCATCCATGAGAACAGTTCAAAGATATAGATTCCCAAACTCTACCCAATACCTACTAAATCAGAATCTCTGAAGAGGCAGAAAAAAAAAAAAAATCTCTATCTAGGTATCTGAGAAATCCTGATGCCAAATATGTTTAGTGCAGCTACCCAGCCCACATTTATGCTCTAAAAGCTTTGGCTCAGTCCTATAAGGGTGGGTTGCTACAGCTCTCTGAACCATGTAATCCCTCCATCCCAGTCTTCCCTTGCCGTAGCTCATTGTACTAAGGGTGTGTACCAAACTGAAGCTGAGTCTCTTTGGAGTTGAAAGTCAGAAGTTCTGATTGAGTAATTGAGTGTGCTGGATCTAGAAGGTGAATTGTATTTTGAGTCTAAGGGAGTCATTTGAAAGCTGTACACAATAAGAGAGAGAAATTACTTCTATCCTTGAAAACTCTTTGGTCTCCATTCCCTGTCCTTTATGTGGCACTTATACTTTCTGTAATAAGTTTTACAAGAATATTTGTTTTATTATAGGATGCCTCCATTAGTTAAATGTGCTTGTGTGAGTTTCAACCTTTTCTCATAGACAGTATAATTTATAGGAGAGCGACCTTCTCTAAGCAGAAGAGATTTCAGAGGCCAGCTATTCCGACCTCCCACTTCAGGCAGGATCTATCCTCTCCACTTGATTCAAAGTTAAATTGCTTATCACTGTGTTTAGCAAACTAGATGCTCAAAAAAGCCCCTGGGCCTTACATCTTCTGAGATAGGAAACTTGGTACCTCTAATTTAGATGCTTTGACTGCTAGAAACTCCTTGTTATTGGGCCTAAATCTCCTATCCTATAAATTTGTATCATTGAATCTTCCCTCTGAAACAGACAGACTAATTCCATCCCCCTTTCATCATAATAGTAAACACATTTTTTAAGACAGTTTTCTCAATTTCCCCTCCCCATCTTTTCTTCTTCAAGGTAAGTATCTTGGCTTACTCAAGATATTTACTGTTCTTTCAATGACATCTACTCCAGACCCTTCATCATTCTATTTCCCCCCAAATTGGTTACTCCAATTTGTCAATGTTCTAACATTAAAGTATGATGCCCAAAATGAGACAAAGATTCCAAGGGATGTCATCATCCCTGTTTCTATTGTAGTCTTGAGAGACAAAATAAATTTGCAGTTCAAATGTAGTGTAGTAGTTTAGTCTCCTTTGCCTTTGACAATAATCCTTTGAGGTAGGTCTTACTCTTGTTCAATTTTACAGATCAAGGGACAATAAATACTGGAGCCGTTATATGTATTGTCTAAAGTCATACAACTAAAAAGTGATGGAGCCAGGTTGTTAGGAGGTGAATTGTGCCCCCACCCCCGCCATAATTCATGTTGAAGTCCTAACCTCAGAACCTTAGAGTATGTGGTTGTATTTGGATACAGGGACTTTAAATAAGTAATTAAAGTAAAATTAGGTCATTAGCAGGGTCCCTAATCCAGTATGACCAGTGTTCTTATAGCAAGAAGAAATTTAGACATAGACATGCACAGGCAGAAGATCACATGAAGACAGAGGGAGAAGCCACTCAGCTAAAGCCCAAGGAAAGAGTCCTCAGAAGAAACCAGTCCTGCAAATATCTTGATCTTGATATTGGACTTCTGGCCTCAAGAACTATAAGGAAGTCAATTCCTGCTGTTTAAACCATCCAGTCTATGGTACCCTGTTATGGCAGCCCTAGAAGACTAATACGTAAGTATTAAACCTCATCCTTAGATTCCAACTGCCATGTCTTCCTCTTTACTACAGACTCTACTGTCCAGGTTTTCTTCCTAGACTAGCCTCACCTCAGGGCATGCTGAAGATATTAAAAAAGCTCAGCTGCAAACTCTCATGAGTGAGTTCTCTCACTGTTATTATAGAAATGAATGCCTCAGAGTAATGACAAAGATGAAGCCCTTTGATTCAGGTCCAGGCATCCGGACATAGGACAAGTCCAGATGGGACATAGGAGAGTGAGCTGGACCTGAGACTTGGGGACCATTTTGAGTTTTCTGATGGAACATGTGATCAGGCAGAGCTACAGCACCAAGGTGGGTGCCATCTCTGATTTTGTTTTCAACAACAACAAAAAATGATTTATTTGCAACAAACCCTGTCTCATCATTTAAATATAGCATAGGAGTAGAAAGGAGTCACACTGCAAGCATCATTTATTTCAAGGCATAGTTCCATGTCTCCCAAAGACGACAAGCCCATCTCCCTCAGAGACCCATGTCCAGATCCAAACTGAACATATGAAACAGGCAAGCCCAGAATAAAGTCAGCTCCAGGCCTTGGCAGGTTTCACCCTTATCCCATAGTCCTTCCTTGACAGCCCTCCACTCCCCTGTACCCCCAATCAGGCCAACTCCTAGCCTCTGAGCCACCACGGAGCTGTTTTTGAGGGGTAATTGATAGGGGTTTAAGCATCACATAAGGAAAATACTATGAACGCTATTGTTCAGAGAATTGTTTGGCTCTGTGTCCCCACTCAGATCTCACCTTGAATTGTAATAATTGCCATGTGTCAAGGGCAGGACCAGGTGGAGATAGTTGAATCGTGGGGGTGGTTTCCCCCATACTGTTCTCACCATAGTGAGTTCTCATGAGATCTGATGGTTTTATATGAGGCTTCTCTCTTTACTCAGTTCTCATTCTCCTTCCTGCCACCATGTGTTTACTTCCCCTTCCACCATGATTGTAAGTTTCCTGAGGCCTCCCCAGCCATGCTGAGCTGTGAGTCAATTAAACCTCTTTCCTTTATGAATTACCCAGTCTTGGTTGTATCTTTATTAACAGCGTGAGAATGGACTAATACAATCTCATGAAACATCTAGATCATGAGCATTAGAAACAGACTTCTATTACTCACTAGGTGTAGAAGCATTACCTGCGACATGGTTAAGAGTGTCAGCTTTGGAGTTAAGCTATTTACATCTGACCCTTGGCACTACCACTTAATATAATTGCTTGTTTGTTTGCAGCCTTCACTTACAAAATGAAAGGTTTTCATTTGTAAAATGGAGAAAACACTTATCTTACAGGGTTATTGTTAAGATTAAGTGAATAATGCACATATAGGAGACCCTGCCTAGCACATAATTTTTTGTTTGTTCGTTTGTTTTCTGAGATGGAGTCTTGCTCTGTCATCCAGGCTAGAGTGCAGTGGTATGATCTCAGCTCACTGCAACCTCTGCCTCCTGGGTTCAAGCAATTCTCCTGCCTCAGCCTACTGAGTAGCTGGGATTACTGGCGCCTGCCACCACGCCTGGCTAATTTTTGTATTCTTAGTAGAGACGGGGTTTCACATGTTGGCCAGGCTGGTCTCAAACTCTTGACCTCGTGATCTGCCTGCCTCAGCCTCCTAAAGTTGCTGGAATTACAAGTGTGAGCTACCGTGCCTGGCTAGCATTTAGTTTTAACTTAAACACTGATATTGTATTCACTATATGCCAGACGGTGTTGTAAGCACTGTACCAATTAACTCATTTAATTCTCATGTCTACTCTATGATGTGGGTGCAATTGTTATCTCTACTTTCCAGGTAAATAAAATGAACCACGGAGATGTTAAGTGATTTACTCAAGGTAAATGACAGAGTTGAGAAATAAACCCCGAGGTCTTGGTTTTAGTTGATTCTAAACCACTACACTGTGCAGCACTCAGTAAGTCTTTCTTATTGTTATTATTAGGGGTGTAACCTTGAGCAAATCCTTTGGTCTCTGTAAGCCTCAATTTTCTCACCTGTAAATTAGAGACAGCACCAATGTATGTTGTAAGGATATAATGCATGAGAACAATATAGCATAGTATGCAACATATACAGTAGTATTCAAAAGATGTGTTTCTCTCTCTCTCTCTCTCTTTCTCTCTCTCTCTCTCTCTCCCCTCTAGATCTTCTTAAACTTATTTCTGTGGTTATAAGAACATCTCCAGCCTGAGGAGGCAGATACTGATCTAGCACAAAGCCTGACTTGTTTCCAGTTTTTCAGTACTCTACTGGGGCTGTTTAGTCTGTTCTTTAGACCTTAGGACACCTTGCTTCAACTTCAGGGCATGTTAAATATTATCCCTCCCCTCTCCAAAACTGGAATGGCCCCAAGGCTGAACTTCGGCAGAAAGACTTTTCTAGCTCTGAAGGGTGTGTCTGTCCATTTACTGCATTTCTGTTTAGATGAGAAACTTCTGAAATGACTGGAATGCTCCTTGTAAACATTCTTAATTCTCATTTGTTTGCTCAAATTTTTTATCCGGTGGCCACGCCCAAATCTTTCAAGTGTTTTTAAAGTTGGCAATTTACAAAGGATCCTAGATTCATTTGTTGCCACTTTTATGATTGTCCAGGCTTTGATAGGAAGTTTAGAGGTGAAAACAAAGCGCTAGTCACACAGTTTGTTCTCGATTTTGTTACTCTGACATGGTCAGAGAGAAGGCTAGCTGCAGATTTGGAGTGTAACTGTATCATACATACAAAAGTACTCAGAATCATCCTTCGTCATTTCCCTTCCCACCTGTTCCCTCCAAGCAATTGACAGTGGGAAGACCAGCATCCTAGTTATCTGATTACCCTAACAAGTTCAGTGATCAATTAAATCAAGGGTCAGCAAACTTTTTCTATAAAGGGCTAGATAGTAAGTTTTTTAGAGTTAATGGGCCATATGACTTTTGTCTCAACTACTCAACTCTACTCTTGTAGCTAGCGCAGCTACATAACATGTAAACAAGTAGGCATTTGGTGTGTTCTAATCAAACTTTATTTGCAGAACTAGGTGGCAGGTTGGACTTAACTGGCAGGCCATAATTAGGTGACACCTAATTTAAATCATAGTGAAAAGCATCTTCATTGCAGAAAGTTCAGGGAAGAAAAGAAATAAATAATAAGAAGAAATAGGCAGTTTATTGTAGCCATCAAATACAAGGACTCTGGAGGCAGCATGCCTGGATCAGCGTTGTGGGACCATGTGCAAGTAAATGTAAGCTTCTTTATCTGTACAATAGGAATAACTATAGTATATTCCTCATACAGTTAATGGGAGAGTAAAATGAAATGATGCAGGTAAGAACTGGAAATCTAGTCTCTTAGTCAATTCAGGCTGCTATAACAAGATACAAGATTGGTGGCTTAAACAACAAATATTTATTTTTCACACTTCTAGAGGCAGGTAGATCTCGTGTCTGATGAGGGCTTGCCTCCTGGTTTGTAGACAGCCGTCTTCTGGTTGTAATCTCACATGGCAAAGAGGGAGAGAGAAGAAGCAAGCTCTCTCCTGTCTCTTCTAGCAGGGTATTCATCCTATTATGAGGGCTCCACCCTCATGACCTAATGACCTCTCAAGGGCCCTACCTCCTAATCCCATCACATTTGGGGTTAGGAGTTCAACGTATGAATTTTGATGGAGGTGCTTAGGAGTGTAGTGAGCACAAATATGTCTTCATAACACCTGGTAAGCACTCTGTGCTTGTTAGCCGTGACAGAAAGAGGCAGCAGGGTATTGTGGGCGAATGTAGAGTCAGAGACCAGAAAGCCTGGGTTTGCAGCCCTGCTCCGGCTGGCATTTACTAACTGTGTGACTGTGGGCAATTCCTTAACCTCTCTGTGTCTCAGCATCCTCTGCAACAGCAGTCCCTGTCTTATACGGGTGTTACGTTAGATGAATGAATACATTCAAACTGCTTAGAACAGTACCTGAAATTTTGTAATTATTGCAGATGCAACTTTCAAAACTATCATCATTATTATTAATAAGTTATTTCACATGCCCTAAGCCAATTACTATTAACACTTTGGACCCTTTCCTTTCAGTAATTTTATATGGTTGTGGCCACACTACTGATGTCTACATAATTTACCTTTTATTTGACATTTTCTGTGATTACTTACCCCTCTTATTAAAAACCTTTTGCTGAAAGGCCATTTTATTTGCTCTGTAACAGGCTATGGAGTAAGCATGCCATAATTTCTTTAATCTTTGCCCTTGTCCTGGACATGTTGTAGTTTACAGCTATTGTTATTTGAAATAATATTGCTATAAATATCTGTGGGCACATAGCTATTTGTATATTTTTTATTCTCTCCTTAGGACAATTTCTCCAAAGTGGAATTACTGGAGCAAAAGAGTATGCATATTTTTAGGTTGGTATATATGTGTGCTCAAATTACTTTCTGTCTTAGTTCATTGTGTGCTGCTATAACAGAATGTATGAGTCTGGGTAATTTATAAAGAACAGCACGTGTATGTGTGCATGAGATAAAGAAGGAAAGAGGGAGGGAGTTGGCTGAGCTTATCCTTTTATCAGGGACCCACTTCCTCCCACTCCCTCAATAACAACATTAACCCATTTATTAGGGCAGAACCTTCATGACCTAATCACTTCCTAAAGATCCCACTCCCAACACTGTTGCATTGGCGATTAAGTTTCCAACACATGAACTTTGGGGGGACGCATTCAAATCATAGCACCTTCCAGCATGGATGTACCCATTTACAGTATTTCCATCACATTCCCATTCACCACGTTAATTTCCTCCTCAGTCAAGTGAGGCTAGTAAAGCCAGGTTGAGGCTAATGAAGTCAGCTTGATCTTCCTTATACAGTTATTATAAGAATCAATATGTATATAGACATGCTTTGGAAACAACCATGTGATATAGCACTGTAGTCATTTCTCTTGGATAAAAGCATCTGGTTAGGCCAAGTGACATCCAGAGGTTGGGATGTTGTGCTAAACGTGACGCCTCCACGTTGAGCCTACCTGTGGTGAAAACGGCCAACACATCTAATTCAATTAAGATTATAGGTACATTATGGTCCTGACCAGCTTTTTAGGCTAACCACAGTAAGCAATCATTGTTATGATTTCATGACTTAAGTAACTACAATCTTAATTTGGGCTTTCCAAAGAAGAGCACTGCTCACTGATGATGTGAAGCTTTTTCCCAAATGGGAAATAAACACACAGTGGCCTTCTTCGGTGCTTGAAATGAACAAGCACCTTCTTCATTTCAATATGTGACAGTGGCTATGAGTTTTTCAGACTTTATTGATGTGTCAATATATAAATTCCCTACAAGCCAGCCAAGGTATCATGGAAAAAGCACTAAACACTGAACACAGAGACCTGTGCTTAAATCCCAAGACTCTGACTTATTTGTTTGACCTTAGGTGAATCACTTCTCTTGTCTGAGCTTCACTTTCTTGACATTTAAAATAAAGATACCAGTACTAATCTTACTAACATTTTGAAGTTTGGAGGAGGCTTAAGTAAGATTATATATGTGAAAGCACAAATTAAATATCTATTCGACTGCCACATAGTAGGTGTTCCTTAAAGGAAAGTAAAAATACAAGTATGTCAAAACACCTAGTATAATGCATGTCACTCAGCAGTTGATCAAAATTATTTGTCAACTCTGTTTCTAGTATAACCATTTGTTTATCGGCCCAAGACTCTGGTTACTTGGCAACTTTTCCAGAAAGTATTCTGGAGCCTTTTCCAACTCCTATCTTAGATAGACTTGACCTGATTGAGTAGAGGCACCATTATTTTTTAAGCAATTTCAGTTGTTTTCCAATTGGAAGGGGGTTTGTAATAAATAATGTCATGATAAAATCTTTTTGTATAAAGCTTTCTACACATTCAGGAATTTATTTTCCCCCCATCATTTAGGATAGATTTCCCAAAGTAGAATCACTCGGCTAATGGGTCCACTGTTAAAGCTTTAGTTACATTTTCAAATTGCTTTCCAGAAAGTTTATGCTAATTTTTACTTATATATTACTTGTACGCCTTGAATTTTACTTAACCCTCATATGGGTATCTCCTACACACATCATTTTATAATATCAGCAACACGATGTCATACTTTTCATATACGTGTTAAACCTTGCAAATTGAGAGCTCATGGGGACAGATTTGTTGACATTTGTTAAAGCATGAATGAAAAGGGAGAAAAGGAAGAAGGGCGGAGAAGGAAGGAAACAAGGAAGGGAGAAAAGAAGAAGTGAAAGAAATAGAGACAGAGAGAAAAAAGAAAGGGGAGAAGAATATATAGACATAGAAGACCATGCAGGACCAGATAAATGAAGTATGGAGAGGAAAGAGTTTCTGGTTTTAGCTGCCAGCACTAATTAAAGCCTCCTATGGAGCACTTTTCCTCGAAGAGAGGAAGGGCAGCATGTCACATACTATAAGGTGCATATACATGAGTAAATAAATTGCCAACCAATACATTTTTAAAGGGAGCCCATTATGCTTATTTATTGAAGCTTTCAAGTGTTACGTCGGATCCTGCAATGAAGTAAATTATTAAGCATCTCTGTATCTACTCTGGAAAATATCACAGCTGCTTCTTTTGAGCCTTATTTCTATTTCCACTCTGAGTCCTTCTTTTGGGGCACTTGGAGTAATTCTTTGTGATATGCATCACTAGAGTGCCTCTTAAGAAAATGTCAGAGACCACCCGCTCCCAGTTTTTACAGAACTCTAGTAGACAGAAATTATCTATGACTAATTAATATGGATGTTGAAAATCAAAGTAATGTTTATCATATCCATTTTTCTGTGGTCCCTTTCTCCCTTCTCCAAGTTCACCTGATTTCTACCACTTTTTCTTAATCTTGCCTCAAACAAATGTGTTTGTTTGTTGTTTTCTTTCAGAAACTAGAAATTGGAAATAGTTGACCTGGAGTTTGAATGTAACTGGAGTTGTCAGTCATTTGACTGCCTCCAAAACCTGCAGAGATTTTACATTCAAAGTGAAGGCAAAAATAACTATACAACTCAGTCAAATGAAAGCAAATGCAGGGGCTAGTAAATTAGAAAAGAGTTGCAATCCTATTTTTGTGAATGCTCTAGCTCATTGATTTCAGTGAATTCAAGCTTCCTTTCCAATTCTATCACCCTCAGCTCCTCTGCATGGAACTAGGTGGGGAGAGAGTGAACCTCCAAGTCATGCAAAGGGCTTCTTAGCCTGGCTTGACCACTTTGGAACAGACTGTCTGTGGGCAAAGGATTCAACCTCACTCAACCTCAATTTTCTCAAATGCAAAAAGGGTATGTGACAGTACTTAGACTGTTACGAGGATGAACTAAAAATAAGATATTCATGTCAAATATCAGCATAGTTCCTCAATTTTCCCTATGGAAAATTTCTACATATGGAATTCTATCCATTTTTCAAGATACAATTCAAATACCACCTTCCAAGTGAATCATTCCTGGACCCGCCTCTGATATCTTATATATACCATCAGTCACACACACATCTCATATGACTTATCACTTTTACTGCCTGGGATTCTTTGAGACAGTTCTAGACCCCAACACTTTTTATTTTTAATTCAGAGTGATGGGAATGTAGGTCCATCCCAATAAAACGGTATTTTTAGCCTAACCAACTCATTTAGCAGGGCAACACTACTTAAGAATGGAAATGGCAAAGCAATCAAAAGCTCCTGCAGGGAGGCAGATTCCAATTTTATCAAACATGAGACCTATCATTTCGTTTTTTCTTCCTGCATGAGATCTTTTTGGTGGGTCTAGGCCTTACTCCCTCAACTAGAGTTTAAGTTGTTGAGGGCAGACAGTAAGTCATGTGCTTCTTTGCTTCTCTCCTTCGTATCTGGCATAGCATTTGCAGATTTATTGAGAGTATTCCAACTGAATTTTTAGAGTTGTCTGGAATGTCAGAAAAAAAGTACTTATTAAGCAAGGGGACAAACTTGGATGCAATGTATGGGATTTATTTGGGAAGACAATCACAGTAATTACCATATTATGAAAGCAACCTCAGGAAAACTCTTCCATAGGAAAGTTACATTCCTTTTCCTTCGTGCCTTCATCCAGCAAATACAAAGTGAGAGCGTGCTACTATACAGGTCTCTGTTCTCAAAAACCTTACATCCAAATTGAGGAAATAAGTCTCTACACCCATAAAAATGATCCTGGCAGCAGCCCCTAGATTAATGAAAATGAGATGCCAGCTCTCATGCTTGATAAATGATATGACTCATCTCAGATTAGGTTGGATTCTCATTAACTGGTCACAAATCTGTGTCCCTCATTTATCTAGGAGCTATTCAAGGGCAAGAGCCATGCATTAATCATCTTTCTATTCCAATGTGTAGAACAGTGCTTAACATTCATTCATTCATGCATTCATTCACTCAATGCATTTTTAATGAGCATCTACTATGTGCAGGCCATAGTAGGTGTTCCTCCCGTCTCAAATCTTTCAAGACCCCCGTCCTTCTAAAGTACATCAAAATCTATCTCAAAGGAATGTCATCCTTTTAATTCATTTAACACATTTTTAAAAAGCTCTTACTATGTGCTAGGCATTGAGGAAACAGCAAATCAGATGGACACAATTCTTGCTCTCCAAAGGCTCTCAGTCTAGCATGAAAAGACAGATTATTCTGAAAAAATATCATATGCCCTGAGGGACATCTGCATCTATGCATTCATATCTAACTGCCTCCCCTCTCCTTCCCCATTACCTGTTTTATCCTTACAGCTTTCTCTGCTATGTGACTCATCTCAGTTTGTGCCCCTCCTAGTCCTTCCAATCCAACCTACTTCCTGCCCACAACCCAGCTTCACACACAGGCTCCTGGCTCTGGCTCCCTATTGGTTTGTAAACCATAAACCATCTTTGGGGTAATGCAAGTCAGTTCAACTTGGCTCTGGAGACCTCACCCACTCATTTACCTTCAGGGTGTAGCCCCCAAGGCTGCCTAGGAAACAGTGTACAGTAGCAGACACTCATTTTGTATTTGCTAAATGAAGGCATGAATGAAGAGGCAACATAACTTTTCTTTCAGCGCAAAGGTTTGCCAGGGGTCAGCCTTCATGTTATGATAAGTGTAAGTGCTGCAATTGTCTTCCTGGCAATGGAGCCTTTCTAGAACTCGTGGTCGAGGGGGAGGAGTGCTTTAAAAACCATTTTTAATTAGGCAATTATGACAATTAAATATTTGAGACGCGGGGTTCCTAATCCTTATTTGATTTCCACTTTAATTTCCTAATAATGCACATCTCTGTTCTCATTGTAATCTTTCCCTTTGAATCTGTGTGGGATTCATTTGCTCGAGATAATTGCTTCCCTATAAGGCTCTCTCTTGTCATGTTCACAATGATCTAATATTAAGTGGGGGAGGGGCACACATTATTTACTGTCATGAGAAAAATTTTTAGAAGAGTGGTGAATACCGGCTTTCTCATTTTATTCCATCAGAGACAATGAAATAAAGAGGTGACAAGAGGAAAGCAGCTCTGACAGTTCTGATAAGAAATTACATCAGCGTGTTTCCTCTTTGCTAGGGTTCCTGAACTCAAGATAGAACTCGAAGGGGCCCAAAAGAGGAGACACAGCAGCAAATATTTATTGAGTGCCTACTAAGTGTCAAACTCTGTGCTAGACATTTTAAAGACACAGCTCATTGGGTTGTGATCACAATAAGAGAAGTAGCTATTGTTTTCCTTATTCTACAGACAAGGCTCCAAGAGTACATTCATTGTCCAGTTTAAATCATCAGCAAATTAGTGACCAGGCTGTAATCTAGGTGCTCCTGAGCCCGTAGTCTATGTCTTTTTCACCCCACTGTGCTACCTCCATTGATCGTGACTTCAGAAACTATGTGACCTTGAACAAGTTTTTATTTAACCCCTCTGAGCCTCAGTTTCTTCATCTGCAAAATGGGGGGTGGAGGAACCTTCTCTGTGAGAATGAAACAAAATATGCAAAATCCTTGGCACTAAATACACAATAGCTTTACAATTCAAATAACTGCTATTATTATCCTTTATCAGAACAGGACCTTGCAGCTCCATAGACACCTGAAATGTTAGTGAGTAACAATATGACATGACTATTGAGACTTAATGTAGGCATCTACAGGGCTGGGGCCTCAGACCAGGCAGCAGGTTCAGTGTCCTTGCCCCTCACACTGTGCAGACCCTAGGTGGTACTCAAAGTGTGCTCTCTGTGTTTGCTTTATGGCATAGGCTGGGAAACAGAGGCAGGACCTCACCCTCTGCTGAAACTGGTAGGAGTCAGGAAGGGCATGACTGGCACCCAGCAGAAAAACCTGGGGTCCCAGATAGGTTACTAAGCAGGGACACCAGCAAAGGGGGCAGGGTGATGCCAGAAGGCAGGAATCTGGGTATTAAAGCTCTAGGCTTCCAGGAAAGGTTTGGTTATAGGAGCAAGGCCCTAATTCAAAATCTATCTGGCCTGCTGACTGGCCATCACTTGTATTCCAGATACGGGGCTAGGGACTGAGAATGCAGCAGTAAACAAGAAAGAGTTACTGCCCTCAGACAGCTCCAGGACTAAGAGGCAGGAGAGTCAGGCACAATAACAAATTTCTGTAAGAGAACAAGACAAACAACTCTCATCGAAACATATATATATATCAAAAGCCTCGGGAAGAATGAGAGAGATGAGAAGTTGCTGGAATCACCAGCAATTAGTTGTTAGACTAGGACATTAAAGTCTGACTGATGAGTAGCCAAGTTGCCAAACTCTACTGCGTAGAGCTTTTTAAAATCACATCTCCCTACTTCAGCTGGAAATAGTCCCACAGAGAGAGACTCAAAGCCCAAAACTGGAGGGATGAGAGCAATGGGAAGGTAGCTACCCTTGGCAGGTGATTCTCTGTCCCCCACACCCTTCTTTGATATTGTTTCTACAAATACCCTCACACTACTTGGCTGCATCCTTTCCTCTTACAAATACCATGGCAGACGGGAAGCCTTTGATCTTCACAGAGATCTCAATGCCGATTGTGACTGGAACACAAAATATTTACCAAGTCGCCAGGTTGATGGCTCCATGTCAAGTCTTGCTCAGATCAAATATGAGATGTTGGCTTTGTAAATCACCAAGCGTAGCACCAAGAATGGACAAGAAGCTTGCACAACATCAAAGATGCTTCCTGCCTCTGCAAATCTGTGTGTTTTCTGTAGTACAGGATGTAATGGTAGCAGTGAACACATACAGAAACAGATGTGTGTGTTCACGTATTTCATAGGCACACAACCATGCATTTGGGGCCACAGGTAGACACTTGCACGCATGTATTCATTATTTCAGATGCACACCCTCACATGCACACACATCAGTAAACACAGTCACAGCAATCCCAGTTGCTGTTGAGGCATTTGGCTGGTATGGCAGATAGAAGTCCATCCTAAGCCCAACAGCCATCTTCACTTAAATACCGTGTTCAGTGCAACCTTAAAAGCACAGCGGGCTCATTATGATGCTATTACCTGCATTTGTACAGAGATGGTGTGATTAGCCCATCCACAGAGGCAGTGGAGCCTGTCTGCCTGCCTGCTGCGGCCCGCCCAATACATCCTTAGAGGAAATGGGCAGCACCGTGTCTCCACACCTGAGATAAATCAGTCCCCAGCTGCCCTCCTGTTTTCACATCTGAACTCCACTAATAAATCTGGGACCTCAGGACAAGAGGCTTAAAAACTCAGTGCTAGGACTCTTGAGTGCGTCTTTCTTTTGTCTCCACCTTGCTTTGTGCCTTAAAGGGCCACTTCCCATTTCAGCATTGTCTGATCTGTAAAATGAAAATGTTTATCTAGATTCAAAACTGTTCATCAGTAACTACTAGAGAACTTAAAACATGTAGATTATTGGGTTCCAGACCTCATAAATCCAAATTTCCCTGAGTAGGACCAGGAATATGTATTTCACAAGTTCCCAAAGTGATTCCAATAGATATTTGTGAGCCGGGGTTGGGAACACAGTATTAAATGTTTCTAAAGCTGCTTTTTGGTAGTCTTTCTGATTCTCTAAATGTAGCCCCTTCAATACCAAGTGCTTTCCACTAACATAGGAATATATATGTGGAGTTTTCTAGAGATATTCTATATTAGTTATCTATTGCTGTGTAACAAATGATTCAAAGGCTTAGTGGTTTAAAACTACAATAAATATTTATTATCTCTCAAAGTTTCTATGGGTTAGGAATTTTGAGAGAGGCTTGGGTAAGTAATTCTGGCTTAAGGACTGTTATGAAGTTGCAGTCAAGATGTGGGATGCAGTCATCTGAAGGCTTGACTGGGGCTAGAGAATTTATTTTCAATATGGCTCACTCATATAGCTGGCAAGTTAGTGCTGGCTCTTGGCAGAAATTCTTAGCTTCTCTCCACAAAGGCCTCTCAACAGTGAGCTTGAGTATTCTTACAATATGGCTAGTGACTTCCCCCACAATAAACTATCCAAGAGATGAAGATGGAAGTGATGATGACTCTTATAGCCTAGCCTTAAAAGCCAGACCCTCTTCCCTTGTAATAATCTATTGCTCACACATATCATCCCTGATTCCGTGTGGGAAAAGACTACACAAAAGTGTGAATACCAGGAGGTGAGGATCACTGGGGGCCATTGTGGGAAGTTTTGTGAAGACCAAGCCTTGGAGAGAAGACATGCAGATATCAGTGCACTAATGGCACCAACAAGATGAGACTGGGGCAAGCTACCCATGCTATTTTCTGAGCTCTGAAAATCCCCATCTTTCACTGGTCTGCTTAGGAGATCACAGATAAGCTCCTATACTGTGTTTATCAGCCGTCTGATTTACATACATACCAAGAGGGCAGGGTGTTGCATCTGCAAACACAGACATTGCTGGGGTGAGTGAGAAGTTCATTCCATACCCTCCCATAGGCATCAACACTGAATTTGAGATACTGCCCCAGCTCTCCTTAGCAGAGGGAGAAACCAAATTCAACCTCTATTTCTCCTATTATTTTGGTAGTCTTTTGCTCACCCCGATCTTATCTACAGATTTTGCCCTTGATCCATTATGCACAATATTTGATTTAACCCTTATATTAACCTTGACAGCTTGATATCTGTATCCCCATTTATGAACAAAGAAACTGAGACTCGGAGAGAGTAAGTGACTTTACAAAGTCATACAGCCTTTCAGAGGTAGAACTCCAGGCAGCTTGGCTACAAGCTGCAGGCAAAAGAGACTGTATCTGAAACAGGCTTTCAACTGGCTCAACATCAGCAGACCACCTACCCAGCATCTGACAGGAGTACTGATGTCTACCCAGCAGGGAGGTCCACCCAGAAGTCTCTCCAGTATAACGGGTCATAGGTGAGCAAGGGGTTTAGAGTTCCTCTAAGGCAACGGGACCTCCCCACGTAGTCTGGCCTCAGACCTGGTGGCTGGAAGGTCCTCAGTTGCCCAGCTTTGAGGGGCCAGGGCAGAGGTCAAGCTCTCTTGTAACCAGAGAGCCCTGCTCTGCTGGAGCCACGCGTGTCAACGTGCTAATGTTTCATGATTGCGACTCAGTCCCTCACTTCCACATAACCTCCCAGAGCAATCATTGCAAAGCGATACCTGCCGGCTGCCCTCTGATTATTTTACAGCCCTCCCCGGCTCCAGCTGCGCCAGCCTCTCCTCTCTGGTTTCTTTTCCCTCCCTGTTCCTGGCAGGTGGGGAGGGGGTTTAGCACAGAGGGGTAGGAAAGTGGAAAGAAATTACCATCTTTTTCCTACTACTCCCTAACCACTCCAGCCTGGGCTCCCTCAGGGAGGGACGTCTGAGCTGCAGCAGCTCTGGTGGGAAAAGATGGCTGGTATCTCCCCAGCACCTATGCTGTGCCAGGCATTGTGCTGGGTACTTATTTATATGATATGCCAAATTCCACCAGTAGCCCTGGAAAATTGGGAAACTTTCCTGCTGCTGGTTGCTGACCACATGCTCTGGAGAGGAGGACCCAGGGTGGCAGACTTGAAAGAGCCTCCAGGAGACCATTCTTGTCCAGGGATCTCATTTTTCAGTGGCAGCTGGGAGCCTCCTCTCCCAAAGTTGGATGGCTTTGTATCTACACAGTCAGGCTAAGAAGACAGCTCCTCCTTCCTCTGTTTTCAGGTCTTTCCAACACCCCAGGCTGTCTGTCATCATCCCTGTCCATTAGAATCACATCTGTGAAGAACGATGAGAAAAGCTGAGGGCAACACTAGCACCTGGATAAATGTATGAAAAATTGATTTTAACATATATTAGAAAAATCAACAGGTATATCAAACCTATGATTATCTTATATTTTATAATTCAGTATGAGGCAAGATGTAGTAAAATAAAAAATATTAAAAGTGGGTTGTTTGAAAGAAAAATATTAAATTATAAGGCTAACATAATGAGACTATAGCAAAAAAAAAAAAAAAAAAATCATGAAAATAGCAAAGAGATAACCAGAGTTAGGAGAATGCCTGTGCAGGACATGGGAT
Source organism: Piliocolobus tephrosceles (assembly GCF_002776525.5). Lineage (NCBI taxonomy): Eukaryota > Metazoa > Chordata > Mammalia > Primates > Cercopithecidae > Piliocolobus > Piliocolobus tephrosceles. Next base: position 36,530,156 of record NC_045446.1, read on the forward strand.
GGAAGCCATATCATTTTTGTTCAAATTCCAACTGTTTACCAGCTGCCTGATTTGGGGAAAGTCTAACCTCCACTTCCAAGTCTATAAAATGAGGACAAAAGCAGGATTATTGTGAGACACAGATTGTGTAAGGCATGTCAGGTCCCACAGACTTACTCTCCCTTCAGGAGTGTTCTAAGAGGTGAGGGCCAAGCTGAGGTGGGCACTCAAGGTCCAGGCTGTGGTGGGTCCGGAAGGCCAAGCTTGCACTTGGAGTAACATGAGCTGTGGAAGCCAAAGAGGTGGCCCTGGCTCTGGTCCTGAGCTGGGTTGACCTGGTTGCCATGGACCTCTTGGAAATGAATCAGTGTGCACTGGATAGAGCAGGCTGGGTCCCAGGAAGTAGACTGTGACCTTCATCCAGAGAGAGAAGGCCAGGGTCTGGACTGTGGTCTGGAGGCTGGGGAAAGGATTCAGCCAAGGGGTAGGTTGGAGAAGGCAGCAATGGGGCAGCAGGTGGATGTAGAAATCTATATGGGCAAGTGAGGCAGGGATACCAGGAGCCCAGCCAGACCTTGGAAAAGAAGGCCCTGCTGGCAGCCCATGCCTTGGACAAGAGCAGATGATGCAGTGTACTGCTGAAGAGCAGGAGCTCTGCAGTCTGGATGCCACCCTAGTCCACCTTTTCTGAGCATTCATTTCTTTACCTATAATATGGGGGTAATAATTATATCTACTTTGTAGGATTGCTTTAAGGATTAAATGAGGTGATGCATGTGAAACACTCACTAGGCATGTGATAAATATTTCACAAGTGTCATCTTTGCTAGGTACCTAGCATAGTACCTGGAAAATAGGAGACATTTAGGAAATTTCATTTAACAAATGTCTAAGTGACCTCTTTACCATTGACCACATCCAGCAGCAAACTTGTTTAAGTAGAAATGCTCATTGTGCTGCAGTTTAATGTCAGAGAAGAGAGTAAAACTCTCCAGGCTGACCTAGAGTGTGAGACAAAATGTACCCTCCTGCCCCAACCATAGCTTATCTGGGATGACTCCCAGATGGTCTGACATCCAACATTTCTAGGATTACAGGCTCTTGAAGAGGGGCAGGAGGCTTCATACTGTTGTTGGTAAACCACTTATGGTGCAGATGGACCACATAGAGGCCAGGAACTTGCTGGAAGTCAGCAGCAGAGCAAGGAGTAGAACCTGGATCACTCGTTCCAAGCCAGAACTCTTTCTCTAATGCCAAATAGTCTTTTTTCCAGGTGTCATTCGCTCCAGAGAGCTGGGTCAAGGCCTGAATCCCTCCCTCTAGCAGCCACAGACAGCTGGAGTCCCTCCCTCCCTGGATCCTTCTAGTTGGGAGCCTTGTTTGTTTTCTGATTTTGAATAGAATAGACACCCTATTCAGAGACCTCAGAGGGTTTAGGGAGGAGAGAAAATGTTTTGCAAATGGAAAATACCAATCCAGGCGCAGCAGGAAGCAAGTGCTTGCTGCTAGTCCTTATTCTGTGGGGAAGGAAAGGGGAGTAAAAGTCCTGGGACTGCACCTGCAGGAAAGAGGCTAGTTTGAAGCTTAGCAGGTCCTGTGGCTGGAGAAACCTGACTGGGGAGGGCAGGTGTTGGGGAGGGAAAAGCTGTAGCAATAAGGTAAGAAAGTATGACAAGAGGTTGTGATAGTTGATGTGACAAGAAATATATGTCTTCTTCCACAGATCCTGACACAAAGCTCCTAAAACTCTTGTAAATAGGGGTGCTAGGAGTGTCTTTTATTCTAATATTTGGTCTTAGACCTTGGTTCTTGACCCAAAGCTCCTAAATCCCTTGGAATTTCCTGAGTGATAGGAGCTTCGACCCACAGTTCCTAAATCCCTTGGAATTTCCTGGGTGGTAGGAATAGCTTTTGCTCTAATGAGGCCACACTAGGAGGGCTCCTGGATGAGGGCTGATCACCAGAAAGGCCAAGCCATGATTAGAAGCTTGGAACTCAGCTCCACCTCTCATCCTCCAGAGAGAAGAGAGGAGTTGAGTTAATCACCAAAGGCCAATGATTTAACCAATCTTGCCTACATAATAAAACTTTCATTAAAACCCAAAAGGACAGGTTTCAGAGAGCTTCTGAGCTACTAGAAGGTGGAGGTTCTGGGAAGTGGCACATGGAAGCTACATGTCTCTTCTCCCATATCTTTCCCTGTGCCTCTCTTCCATCTGGTTGTTCCTGAGTTATGTTCTTTTACAATAAATAAGTAACGTAAGAAAAGTGTTTCTCTGAGTTCTGAGAGCCATTCTAGCAAATGATCAAACCTGAGAAGGAGGTCGTGGGAACCTCTAATTTATAGTCCATCAGTCAGAAGTACAGGTGACAATATGGGCTTACAACTGGCATCTGAAGCAGGGGCAATTTTGTGGGACTGACCCCTTAACTTATGGAATCTGATGGTATCTTCAGGTACATAGTGTCAGAACTCAGTTGCAGGACACTCTGTTGTTGTCCACAGAAATTGGAGAATTGCTGATGTGGGTAAAACAAAACCACACATTTGGTCACATAATTGTGCTGTGTTGAGTCTAAGTACAGAGGAAAAAAGTTTGTACAAACAAACAGAGGTTTGTGCATTTTAATGTTTACTAAGCTTCCTCAGCACCACTCCTTGTAATAACTTGGTCTAGGGTGGACCATGAATTTGCATTGTATCAAGCACCCTCGATTAGTTCTAATCATTGAACTCTGCAAATCACTCCTGAAGAAACACAATCATTTGAAACCTGGGTTTGACTTTCATACTTATTGGCCATATGATCTTAGGCATAATCTTTCTGAGATTTAATCTCTCTGAGCCTAAAATTTCTCATCTGTTAAATTAGTATATCAGTAATACATTTCTAGCAGGGCTATTGTAAAGATACAATTAAATACAGTCATGCATCACTTAACAAAGGGGATATGTTCTGAGACATTTATCGTTAGGTAATTTTGTTGCTGTGTGAACACCATAGAGTGTACTTACACAATCCTGATGGTATAGCCTACTATGTACCCAGGTTATATGGTATTACCTATTGCTCATAGACTACAAACCTGTACAACTTTTCCTGTACTGAATCCTATAGGCAACCATAACACAATGGTATCTGTGCATCTAAACATGTCCAAGCATAGAAAACAATACAGGCCGGGCGCGGTGGCTCAAGCCTGTAATCCCAGCACTTTGGGAGGCCGAGACGGAGGTCAGGAGATCAAGACCATCCTGGTGAACACGGTGAAACCCCATCTCTACTAAAAAAATACAAAAAACTAGCCGGGTGAGGTGGCGGGCGCCTGTAGTCCCAGCTACTTGGTAGACTGAGGCAGGAGAATGGCGTAAACCCAGGAGGCAGAGCTTGCAGTGAGCTGAGATCTGGCCACTGCACTCCAGCCTGGGCAACAGAGCGAGACTCCATCTCAAAAAAAAAAAAAAAGAAAAAGAAAAAAGAAAACAATACAGTATTGTAAATTTATGGAACCACTGCTTTGTGTGCAGCCCATCGTTGACTGAAACCTTATTCTATGGCACATGACTATAGCAAACTTGAAGGACTTAGCACTGGGACTGCCATGTTGGAGATCCTGACATAAGATACTTACTAACATAACAAGCAAGAATTTTGTTTTCTAGAAATTTTCCAGGAGAATTCCTCATAAAGAAATAGTCCAAGCAAGAAAAGAACTAAACTTTCTGGAAGGTTCTGTGTCTTCTGCAGGGTTTGTGCAAGGAACTGAGGACCCAAAGCTGCCTAATCATTTAATAGCCATAGGAGGTTTATCTCCGGATGCCACTTCTGGGAGGAGGATGGCACGGGTGTTGAGGAGAGTAGGAACAGGGGAAGAGAGAAGCACTGCAGCGGTTTGGGGGTATGAATAAATTAAGGAGGAGAGACAAAAGGATTTTTAAAAGTCTGTGTGATTTATGAAATGCATCCCATTTAATATTTTTTGAAAGCAGCAAAAATTCCTTGAAGCATTTTCCTTGTCTCCCTCATTTTGTTGTGGATCTACTGGAGAGCTGTTTTGAAGCTTCTTGGACAAAGGACTTCTGAAAGCCTGTCCATGAGCTCCACAGAAACCCTGGCCTAACCCAGGCTTAGCTCAAATACTTCCTCCAAACATATGAAGGGTTTTTACAAAGAATCTACTCTGTAGGTGTTTTTGCCAATCCTTTAGGCCAATCTAGGGGAAAATAACATGGATTAAGCTGTAACAGTAGAACGATGAGCTCAAGATACAATTTGGTGTAGAGGTTAAACGCACTCTTCTGGAGACAGATCATTGGGATTTCTATCCATTCTCTGCCACTCACTAATCATATGACCTTGAGAAAGTTCCTTAACCTCTCTGTACCTGAGTTATCTGTAAGACAGCATAATATTTGCACTTACCTCATATTATTGCTATAATGATTAAATGAGTAAATGTCTCTATGGCACTTTGAACAGTACCCATAACACAGTAAGCATTCTATTAGTGTTAGCTATTAATTCAATTGATTGTCCAGGTGAGAAAAACAGGAGACAAACCATCAGTGGAGGCCACAGTTTATGAATGCCCTGCTGCTCTCCAAGAAATCAAGAGTGTGTTTTAGACTAGGGTTTGACAAGCTGTTGTCCACATGCCTGAGCATGAAACTATTATTGGTGCATCATGACCAGAGAGGGACCTGCGTAACTACCACTTTATGTGCACGGTTTAGGGAATGAGGTATTTGCATTTTGTGCATATTGTGCCTATGTTTACCCCCTATTTCATTTCTTTAAATTAAGCTAATGATGTGTTAACGGTGTCACGCTCTTAGCAGGAAGCCAGGAAAAACCAGTTAGGAGCCGCAGGCTGTTTTTGGTCTTGGTCTCACCCACATTCTGTTCCTATTCTACCTGAGTTTTGTTTGTTTGTTTGTTTGTTTGGAGACAGAGTCTCACTCTGTCACCCACACTGGAGTGCAGGGGCATGATTACTACAACCTCCACCTCCTGGGCTCAAGCGATTCTCCTGCCTCAGCCTCCCAAGTAGCTGGGATTACAGGCACATGCCACCACAACCACACCAGGCTAATTTTTGTATTTTTAGTAGAGATGGGGTTTTGTCATGTTGGCCAGGATGGTCTCAAACTCCTGACCTCAAGTGATCTGCCCGCCTTGGCCTCCCAAAGTGCTGGAATTACAGGCATGAGCCACTGTGCCCATCTTCCACCTGATTTTTTATTGTTTGCTTTCTCTTGTTTCCAGCCCTGCTCTCTCCTCCTAGAATTCAGCCTCTACCATTCAGAGCCACCCAAAGGAATCAGCTTTTGCTCACTCAACATTTCCTCCTACCCCTTGCTGCCTTGATTAACATGCCTTCTTAGTCCCTGAGCATCAAAGTTTGTCTGTGTCTACACAGTTCCCTACGTGGAGATCAAATGTTCACTACCACCTCCCTCACCCACATACCAAGTAATGAAGAAAAATGAGAATCACTTTGGAAAGCTGCCCGCTCCCTGATGGAGATGTCCACCTGCCTTAAAGTTCAAGGTTGGGCCAGATGTGCCCTAGCAGCTCCAGGGTTTGGTGGAATACACTCCCAGACATCATTCCCATTGCCTAGTATTAAGACTTTCCTACATGCCTTCCACTCCAAAGAGCCGGCCAGACACCCCATGAAGACAGTCCACAAACTGCAGTGCCTTCCTTCTGGGGCTCAGGTTCGGGGAATTGTGATCCTAGCAGTCTTCATGCCAAGTGGTCTTGGACAAGCCACAGAAGCTCTTGGCATCTAACATTCCCCCAGGTGGTCAGTTCTCATAGCTTGGCTGCTGTTGCCAAAGGGAATTGCCAAAACTGGTGTCTCCCATAAATGCCTCTTTGAGGCAAACACCTGGCATAACAGGATTGTGAAGGGCATCTTGGTTCATTCCAGGGTTGGGTGGAATCCAAGGCCTCATTAACTCTGTTTTAGGTGAATTTGCAGATGCTGGAAACATCCTCTAATTTAACCGAGGCTGACATCTAGCCACAGCCACCCCAGACAGTTGTTTCCTCCCCCTCATCTAGCTTTGGCTTTGCAACCAGCTCTAGGGGACTCAGGAGTGGTTTCCTTTAGCAGTACTGGTTGTAGGAGCTGGGAGGGAGTAGAAAAGTTGCTAACAAGCAGTCCACCTGGCCCCATTCCAAATCCTGGAACTCCAAAAGGTAAAGCTGAAACGGGCAGGTTGTTTTCTCTCTGACAGAAAGCAAATACTGTAGCTAGGGCCTATTCTCCATGGCAGTTACAACTTGTTTGACATTTGAGTTAGTGGTGCTGAAAAGAGGAAAATCCACCCTCCAGGAAGGAATGCTGTTTCTGTGGCTAATTGACTGGATGACACCTCCCTCCCTTGTTACCTCCCTCCCAGGCCTGCCAGGCAGCCTAGCTGGGTTATTTGCCACGGATGATGGCCTCAGCAATTTATCGCACCAGGCCAGAGGAATGCCGGGCTGCCAATTCTGCAGTGTGTTTGCTTTGGTTTACCGGAGCCATTCTCCAGCTCACGGTGGACACATTTGTTTCCCATTGAAAGACTGTCTAATTGCAGAACTGGGATCACCTGAAGTAGCCTTTTCGGGAACTACCCTCCCAAACTGGGACTTGAGAATTTGCAAAAGAAAGGTATGGCAAGGCAGTTCTTGAGGCTGTCCCTTCCGCTTCTTCGTGGGGAACATGAAATCAGAGGATTTGTTGGCCCAAGAGACAGGCTACTATGCAAGCCTGTCTTCCGCCCATAGAGGCATCAGCCCATTCTCCTCTCCTCTGACTGGGACTGTTCAATATAATCCCCCACTGATTAGAAGGCCCAACGGAAATTCCAGCAAAAACGTAAGTTCCCTAGCTTCTCAAACTTTGCCTATGTTCAAATTACCTAAGAGAAGATCTTATTAAAATGCAGATTCCAATCAGTAGTTCTGGAATGGTGGCTGAGATTCTGCATTTCTAACAACCTCCTTAAGTGCTGCAGAGGCTGCTGGGTCTCAGACCCCAGTCTCTGAGTAGCCAGGGTCTAGAGCAGTTTTCCAAATCTACCCTATCATTGCAGACACTTGGGCACCCCCAACCTCCAAGATTCTAATTTAATTAATCTGGAATTAAGCCAGAGGAAAGTTTTTGTTTTAAATCTCTTCAGTATTTCCTAGGGAGACACTCATATACTATAGGTTTAAATATACTTAAACTATTTCTGGAAAGGTGCATAAGAAATAGTAACAGTAGTTGTTCCAGGTAAAAGAAACTGGAAGGCTAGTGTGATTATTCACTGTATACCATTCTGAACTGCTTGCAATTTTTTTTTTGAACAAGTACATACGTTACTATTTCAAACATATTAAAACAAAGAAAAAAAGAACTCTCTAGGTGGGCTCTACAATCACCAGGTATTAAGGACTGAACTGTGATTGTGTGTTCCCGTCACCCCCCAAAATTTGTGTGTTAAAGTCCTAACCCACAGTTACTTCAGAATGAGGCTGTATTTGGAGATAGGGCCTCTAAAGAGGTAATTAAGATTAAATGGGCTTTTATGGATGGGCCCTAATCTAACTGGTGTCCTTAGAAGAAGAGGCAATTAGGGTACAGACACTCACAGAGGAAAGACCATGAGGGGATAAAAAGTGGTGGGGAGAAGGAGATGACAAGCCAAAGAGAGAAATCTCAGAATGACACCAACCCTGCCAACACCTTGATCTTGTACTTCTAGCCTCCAAAACTGTAAGGACACAAACTTTCATTGTTTAAGCCACCCAGTCTATGGTATCAGTTATGGCAACCCGAACAAACTAATATACTGTTTCACCATCACTGATTTGATAGAGGAAGCAATTGACCTGTAATAGTCAAAAGATTAAATTTGCTCAGTCACTAACTTGGCATAAGGTCCTGGACAGGTCTCTTCTGCTTCTGGTCCTCAGTTACCTCACATGTCAAGGAAAGGAAGTTACCTAAGTGATCCCTAGGATTCTTTCATTCAGAAAGGCAGATTCTCTAATTATGTAAAAGGAGGCAGAAAGGGGCAGCAGTGTTAAGTATCAGTGATTATCTGTTATAGTCCAATGAACTTCCAATTTTTTTAAAGCATGAATCCATTTTTAAACATAAACCAATATGCAAAAGTCCAATATATAAATAATGTTATTGAAATGAAGCTACTCTGGCTGAAGCGGCTAATGTTCAAATTTGCCTTTGCTTTTGCAGTGGGCTCTGCCTCACCTCTCCCTGAACCATCAGGGAACCTTGGGTTATAGTCTGAAAACAACTTATCTGGTCTCATCCTGTAATATTCCAGGCATGGAAACTGAAGCTCAGTAATGTTGAGTAACTCAGCTCAGAGTCATCCAGTGAGTCAGTGCGAAAGCTGGGCTCTATTCCTGACTGTCTAGCTCATTAATCTTTTCTCTGTATTTTGTGAGGCATTAAGAATAATTTGGTATTGCTAATAGCAAACTATAACTTCTATTTTTTTCCTGTAAAATGCACTTAATATTATTCGTATGAGAGGTAATATTCTACCAGAGGAGTCCATTATATTCACCCCAGGTGTAGACACAGGTGAGGTTGTATACACCAAGAATAGCAAAGTTTACCCGTATTAAAATTCCTCTTTCTCTTCTGAAACTCAGCAGGCTACCCTAACTTCTAAGGCTAACCTTCGTCAGCATCATGTGACTATGTTGAGCTAGACAAAAGTGGGGAGAAAGAAGCAACAGGCCAGATAAAAATGCTCAAATAGATTTGAAAGAAGGAAAAAAACCAAAATGTATCATAAAAAACAAAGAGACCTTGAAGAAAGAAAACATCACATAATATGGACTCTGTGATTCTTGGCTCCAGCATCTACTTTCATACCTTGTTTCCTTCAAGAAAACCTAATTTTCCCCCAAGCTGTCTTCTGATTGACTTTCACTTGATATGGTTACTTGATAGCACCACTCAGTTAATCCTTCCATATGGGTAAAATTAAACCACCAATCCATGCTCATTTTCCCCCTTGTGGTTGCTAATTTCTTGTGAAGATTATCCTTCCAGCTAAATTACCCTCATTCCTTTATCATCACATCCATATTTCCCCTGGAAATTGTAATGGTTCTCAGGGAATGGGAGGCTTGTTTGTTGGAGCACTTGCTCTTTCTTGATGTCCTGCACACTTTTGTGTCTTTCCCAGATTGGGTGACAGCATGGCCTGGGATAGGGACTTTGCATCCAGTGACCTCTTGAATTTCCTGTAACCTAGGGACTGGTTATGTGAGACCTTTGCTATGATGAGGGTCTTACTCTCAGAATTCTTCACTTTTCCCCTCATCTCTGAAGCTTAAAGCAAGACAAATAATCTTCTGTGTCGTCCTGACCCTGAAGGCCAATGCCCTGAAATTATTTCCTCTCCATGGTCATGGATTTTGATTCCTAATACTTCACTGCAGTTGTCCTGAAAGAATCTGATCTGGTTCTGTGGTCTAGCTTTCATTTTTAGAATAAGAGCTTGTCATAAACTAAGATTATCAAGCAAGATTTGGATATAGGTGAAGGAATAAGTTACCCAAACCTTTCTGATGTGTAACCCAACACCTTGCCAAATGACAGTTCTATTAGTCGGTTTTCACATTGCCGATAAAGACATACCTGAGACTGAGTAATTTATAAAGAAAAAGAGGTTTAATGTACTCACAGTTCCACATGGCTGGGGAGGCCTCACAATCATGGTGGAAGGCAAAAGTCACGGTTTACATGGCAACAGACAAGAGAGAACTTGTGCAAGGGAGACTCCCCTTTATAAAACTATCAGATCTTGTGACTTATTCACTGTCACGAGAACAGCACAGGAAACACCGACCCCCATGATTCCATTACCTCCTCCAGGGTCCCTCCCATGATAAGATGAGATTTGTGTGGGAACACAGCCAAACCATATCAACAGTTTTACCAACCAAAGTGACTAGCTTTTTGATGGAAAACACACAATTTATGAGTTTTCAGGTTTAGCTTGAGTCCTACAAGGCCCTTGACCCTGAACAGTCACAGAAGACACAGAGATGCTGAACCCCCAGGTGGAGTAAGCTTTGGGCCCTAATGAGTGTAGATCTTGAGCACTAGTTTCAATTTTCTGTTCGCAGGGTTGTTTTCCATTCAGGCAAAACACCCATTGGCATCAACAGGAGCAGCCCATTATTTTTGTTCCTTTTATGACTCTTGTTGTTGTTTCTTTCTGCCCAACTTGGCTGCACACAAGCCCAGTCCCACACAGTGCAAGCAAAGATAGGATTCCTGCCCCAAGGGTTCAGCAACCTCATATTTTCCTCTCTGCTGCCTCTATTTTTGTTCCACTGTACCATGAGTTCTGAAGCCTTGGCGGTCCTAAAACACTTTACTGTGTTTTGTTTTGTAGGAAAGACTTGAGTTTTACGGCTGCGGGTTATAAAAGGTTTTTTTCTCCCCCCTTCAACTGCTTCTCCCGGGAAATTTGATGGGTGTGACCGTTACCAATGAGCCCTGCTGGGAAAGTCTAGGCCATGGTCAGCTTTCAGCCTGAACCATGACTCTTTCCTTTTTGGCCACGGCCTGGTCCTAATTTTGTCCCTCTCTGGCTGGTTTTGTTTATTGGCATTAATGTTTCATATTAAAATTTAATATTTAACTTTTGCTTTCAATATTTAATGTTCTGCACTGCATCTTACATTTGGATGTCTCCCTTCTGGGAGCGGTCAGCTGCACTGCATGATGCAAGAGCTAATCCCTTTGACTTCCAGTAAAATGACCCCCCCCCCCCCTTTCTTTCATTGTTCACCATCACTCTGCATTCAAATCCATCATGGTAACTACCTGGAGAACAGTTCTTTCTCCCATGTATTCATTCAACACATATTTATTGAATGCCACCTCTGTCAGATATTATAAAAGGTGCTGCTAGGGGATGCCCCAAAAGGAATAAGACCCAAGACTTACCTTGAGGTAGTCAGAGAGAGAGTACCATATAGTTGAGGTGACTGGTGTTAAACAGAGCTTTGTGAGAGCACATAGGAGGGACAGACTAGCTCGGTCTCAGGAAATAGGGAAGGTTTTTCTGGAAGAGAAGTCATCTGAAATGGGTCTTGGAAGCAGCAGAAGAGCTTATCAGATTGGGTAGGGGAAGGAAAGACATTCTATACACAACAGGCAAAGTCATCAACATATAAAAGCATAATGAATAATGATGATTAATAATGATGGTGATGCTGTATTTGTGGAATGGTGAAAAAATTAATTATGACTGGAAACTGGGCTGCGTGTACGGGAGAAGCAAACAGGATGCAAGATGAATCTGGTGACATAGTTTGGTACTCAATTATGAAGGACTTCGTAAACCATAATAAATAGTTTGAGCCTAATCACTTATCATATAAACCTGTGATACAGATTCTCAGCAAGTGAGAGTTCTGGGAAACGTCTTTTGCAAAATACTGTTGGGAAACGCCCTTTAACAGGGAGAGAATCTGGGTCCAGGGCACAGAAAACATATTTAGCTCCTTCTAGGTAAGATAAAGAAAACTATTACTCAAGATATCTGCCTTTGAGGAATTTAAAATATAGTTGGAAAAATAAGGCAAATACCAAGAACCCATGAGAGAACTATTGGGTATTTAACCTAATGCCTAAGGGTGTGGCAAGAATATGAATTCCCATGGAGTCAGAGCAGGGAGCTTTATATACCAACTGTCTTTCTTTGGGGCCTAAATGCCTGGATCTTCCCACTTGATGAAGTTCACATTCAAAGATCATTGGCCCATTGACCAGAGAGTTCTAGGGCCTCAAGGAGGTATGAGCAAAGGGAGAAGAATGAAAATAAACAAGGGGAGAGATCAAAACTAGGGGTTGGTAACTTGAAGGAACAACTCAGTGAACAAAGCAAGAAGTGGACAAGTAAATAGGGTGAAACAATTCAAGACAATTTGTGAATTCTGGTTGTCTGCTGAGGCATTTTCAGTATGTCTCACTGAGCTGATGACAAAAATCTTTTTGTAAAAATCTCTATGAAATTATCTTCATTTTTGCTAATTATAAAAGTAATAACCTTTGTCAAAAAAAATTTTTCATTTCACAAACACATCAAGTAGAATGTGTTTCCCACAACTTTAGACAACCACTGTCAAATCATATGCTATATACATACATAGTCCAAAGGGTTGACTATACCAGACTTTATGAAAAAATGATACTATAGCACTGGGTCTGGGGCTGAGGGATTGGTAGTGCTAGCACAGTCAGGCATGGGTAAGAGAATGTGCTGGAACTGAAAGCCAGGAGTAGAGCTCGGCAGGCTTCCATATTGGCAAATTAAATACCAGGTTGGTATCTGAAGCTGAGGCAGGGATGGAGTCTGAAATAAGCAAAACCCACACCTTGAGTCAAGAAGCCACTATGAAGAATATCAGAGTGTGAGCTCCACTTGGAGAAAGCATCTGTCTTCACACATGGGGCTTCTCAGACAGACTGCCACTGAGGGGCTTCAAACATAGCTGGGAAAATAAACATGGAGTTAAGCAGGGGTTTTTAGAAAGATGATAAATTTAGAGACTAAGATTAAGATCTGCTTCTTAGCTTTGCTGCCTTTCAGCTCCCTGACTTGAGATATTTATGCCTCTGAGCCTCCTTCACTTCTTGTTATAGATGTGGATGACCAGAATAACACCTGCCCCACCAAAGTCTCAGAGCAGCAGTGGGAATCACGTGACACAGTCATTCACTCAGCAAGTGTGTGTGGAGTGCCCATGACACACCAGCCCCTCTTCCAGGAGCCAGAGACAGAGAGTGGAGATCCAAGTATGTGAGAGTATTGTGTGCACTGCAAATTACTGATTTAACCTGAGCTGCTATGCCCTAAGAGGGTTCCTGTGTTCTGCTGAGTAACTTGCTGCACCTAAACTGTGAGTAAATTGGTATGTAAGATCTCAAATCTCCTATTTGAGTGGATAGTAGCTGAGTACACAGAAAGGAGAGAGAAGAATTTCTGATAAGTTGGCCAAATGGATGTAACCATAGGAATCAACAGAAAAAATATATATATAGAAAAAAATACTGGTTTTGAATAGGGTGAGCCATGTCTTCACAAAATCAGTTCAGCAGTTTACCCAGGTACCTGTCCTTAATCTTCTCATAGGAGGCTGAGATCCCTGGACATGAGGCTGGATTTCCCATAATAACTGGTATATTAGATGGCCAGGAGCTATGAGCAGTTTGGCACTGCAGGAAGGAAGCCGTGCAGATTCAGGAAAGAATCCACTACCACCCAGGGCAGTGTGCCAATCTCAGTGCCCTCTGTCTCATATTCATTGGACAGATTGATTTTACACTGACTTACAATTTTGACTGATTTTAACCTGTGGAGATTTCTGGGTGGAGGTCAAGGTTAGGTAAGACAGTTTTGAAGAGTCATTCCCAGAGCTGGAAAAGGAAGGAAGGTGGGGGAAAGCTAACAATGAGTAAGCAACAGCTATTACACTGTTAGTTTACATGTTATTCCATTCACTCTCTCCTGTTATCTGATAATAATAGCTAATCTTTTTGAATGATTATTATGTGCCAAGCATTAGGCTTAGCTTTTTATATACATTATCATCTGGAATCCTTTCAACCACCCTCACTCATTCAACAAATATTTATTGGGCCTTTACTATCCAAGTCAGGTACTGCTACTATCTCCATTTGACAAACAAGAAAACTAGAGCTCAGAAGAGTCAGTTTTTTTAGGTTTGTTTAACTATTTAGTCACAGAGTTAGGACTCAAATCCACATAGACAATCTACGCACACAACTTTTATCCATCATACTAGCTAATATATTATGTTTCTGGCATATGTCAGTGTGCCAAAACATCAGCTATCATATTTTATTAGCATCCTTATTTGACAGATGATGCAAATAAGGCCCAAATAGGTGACATAACTGGAAACTGGCTGAGATGAGATTTGAACCCAGGTCTCTCTGGGTCAGCTCTTTTTGTTACACTATAGTGCCTTCTCTAGGCTAGATCACACCCAACACCACCACCAATTCAGGAATCTTTTCCTTTTTTCATTTATTCCCTCGGTACATCTGTAGATGTAGTCATAGCCTCTCATGTACAATTGCAAGCACTGTGGCCAATAATAGTCAAGGATGTCTACCCTCTGTGGCAGCCTTATCCTTCTCACAGCGTATCTTTCTTCACACCCTTTCTTACAGACTTGCACTTGGTTCCCACTGGTGGAAGCACTAGGAGTGCATTGAGGCCACACTGATTTTGATGTCCCCAGTGGAGACTGAGGCTGATATATGATTGGTCCTGACTTGCTTACCAGCCCGCAGCTTGTCCTCAGGCCAAGCAATATCTGTGTCCAGTGGGTTTCCTCTTCTTCTTTCTCTCTCTCCAAACTACTCCCTCTTACCCACCCCGGACCCCAACTCCAGTCTTTCCCAGTGTGTTTGCTGTGGTGGGACTGAATCACAGAGGAAGAGAAGCAGGAAAAGGTGCCTCAAGGTGAATTGACCCCACAGGTCATACCACCAGCCTGGCTCCACTGTCAGCTAAGCCAGCCTACTGCAGGGCAGCAGACACTCTAGGTTCTGAATTCCCTCTGGATTATTCATGAGTGCACACCATCCCTTCTGACAGTCACAGGTAAATCCCAGATCGAATTTTTCTCTTCCCCTGAAAAGGACCCTATCAGTATCCCCGGGGTCAGGCAGATCCTCCATCTAGCCTTTCTTACCTAGGCTGGGGGGTACTTGAAGGCCACTTGGAACTTACCAGCCCTGATTAGGTTACCTCCTACTCATTGTGTCCTGGTGAGTGAGAGCCGGTGGTGGGAGGTGGGGCTCACAGAATTACCTGATGGTTTGTGGCAACTCTAAGGTAGTTTCTGTGCTTTTCCAACATATTCCATTGCTGTACAGCCCACCCTGCACCCCAACCCCTGGCCCTCCAATCTTTCATGCCACACTCATATTCCTTGAATGCCTTTGCATACATCACCCCACACCTAATGCCTTGAAAGCTCTGCATTGCCTCCAGGTTTATCCCAGTACACTGATGTATTCTAATCCCAATCACATATCAGATATGTCTGTAGTAATTTATGCTTAAAATAGTAAGAGTAGCCACATTGGAAATAATTAAATTATTTAAATTACTTAGGACAAAGTTAGGGTCATCCCTATTGCCTCATGCTTACATAATTGCATTTTGATTTCATTCCTTATCACACTGTTTTTAACCAAAAGTCTGTGTGTGCTTACTGTATACAATTTGGTGAGTCTGGAGATACTGATACGCCTGCAATACCATTGCTACAATCAAGGTCATAAACATATCCATCACACATTTTAATATGGCATCACATCACATGTCCTAGCCATGCAATCCTATGAAAAGGACTAAGCCTCAGTTTCCTCATTTGCCAAATGAAGATTAAAAGGGTACACAACCCATGAGATTAATTTTTTGAATAAATAGTTATTAAGTTTCTACTATGTGCCAGGCACTGCTGCTTATAAATTTTTGCATAATTGTGCCTGTTACAGTGAACAAAACAAGCATCTCTGGATTCATAGAGCTGTCTCCCGATAGATTTCAGTGAAAATTAAATGGGATAGTGAGAGCTAATGCTTGCTGAGGGCTCAGAACAGCGCCTGGCAAGTGGTAAAACCTAAGTGAGTATTGTACTTGCTTAATCCTTAAAATAATCTTGTGAAGTAGGTGCTATAGTTATCCTTATTTTGTAGTTGAGCCTAAATGGAGAACAATGGTTTAAATAATTTGTCCAAGTTTAACACCTAGCAAATGCCAGACACAATTTGAATCCAGGAAACCACTATATGTACTTTGCTGCATCTGGGTCTTAGCTTAAAACACCTCCCATAACGCCTGCCGCATAATAAGTATTTAGTCACAGCTATTATTCTCAGGCTCATTTTCACTATTATGTATCAAACTCAGAGAGGTGCTTATAACTCACTTAATCTGTTGCTTATATTCTTTTGCATAACTGTTCCAATTACCAATTATGGTAATGCAAATACCCTATGCTACTATTTGTTTACTTTCATGCAAAGTATTGTTTTTCATCAAACTCTGAGTACATCATGAGAATGTACTGTGCATATGAGTGTCTTCTGCCACATTTGTTATGGTAAGAGAGAGAGAAAAAAACTGCTTCAAATAAAATCTTAAGAAGGAACCTGCCTTTCAAGGTCACAGTGAAGAATTGTGATAAAATGGGAAAGACATTGGTTTCGGTATTAAATAAATTGGTGTTCAAGTTGCCAGCTCTGCCACTTCTTAGCTGTGTGTCCTTCTGTAAATGGCTTACCTTCTCTGAGCCTTCGTTCCCCTGTTCTGCAGAATCACAGGGTTGCCTTGGGTTGTCACTCTGGTCCTTTCCAGCCCTCAAGTGTATGATTTGAGATGTAAGTACAGAGTCTCATAAAGCTTTTCCATAATCCAATTTTCCTCAGACGAGTTGTTATAGAAAGACTATTAGGCTACAGGAAAAGAACATTCAGTGACAACAGTTCTGAATTCTATTACTAATAGAAAACCAATAAAGAACATTTAACTTTTTCAGGTACCATAAAAATAATTGATCATGAATTTTCCTTTAAAATGCAAGAATTTAACCTCATACCTTGTGAATTAGTATTTTAAGTTATTTTCAAGTGGAAAGTGTATACTACAGGATCGTTCATTTCCATAGACTTCCTCCCGAAGATCTGGCATGCTGAGATGAGAATGAAAAGAAGTAAACAGTAGTTTATCTGAAAGTAGAATCGAGGTTGAAATGTATGATGAAGCTTTGAGACTTCACTTTCTTCCTTTAAGTTATGGGTAAACAAATGAGTCTTTTCAAATAAAAAGACATCATTATCTTAGAACTTATGAGGGGGAAAGAGAGGTTGGGATTATTTGGCCACGACCTTTTCATTTTGCAGATGATGAAATTCAGCCTCAATGAACCTCATCCTTAAAAGAAAGCTAGTAATAGTAGCTGCTGTGAGGATTAAATGAGGTATGCTTCTGAATTACTTAGCACAATACCTGACATGAAATTTGTGCTCAGTCAATTATAACATCTATTTATTATCATTTCTCCTTAATACTTTATACTTGCTTAAAGTCACATAGGTTGTCTTGACATAGTCAAATAAGAAGCTAGGACTCCTCAAACTCAAACTAGTGCTCTTTTCAAAATCTCATTCACTCAACAAACACTTATCATCTACTAAGTTCCATGTACTTTTATAAGTACTGGGCCTACAGCAGTGAGAAAAGCAGATCAACAAAAACATCCTGGCCTCGTGAAGTGTAAAATATAATAGTGGAAGGTAGATAATAAACAACATAAATATATCTAAGATGGGAAAAGAAAGAAGAGAAGTAGTATTAAGCTTTTGGCAAGTAAGAATGCAATTTTAAACAGGATGGTCAAGAAAGACAGGTGAAGAAAGAAGCCATAGGGATTTCTGGAGGAAAAGCATTGCAGGCAAAGGGAACATCAGGCATATCTTGGCTGGGTATGGTGGCTCACATGTGTAATCTCAGCACTTTGGGAGGCTGAGGCTTGAGAATTGCTTGAACCTGGGAGGTTGAGGCTGCAGTGAACCATGATTGTGGCACTGTACTCCAGCCTTGGCAACAGAGCAATACCCTGTTTTTTTGTTTTGTTTTGTTTTTTGTTTCTTGTTTTTTTTTTGTTTTTTTCAAGCTTAAATAAATATCTTGAGGCTGAAGTGGGCTACCCATATGGGGTCCATCAAGAAGGCCAGTGAGGCTAGAGGAGGGTGAGCAGCCATGTGGTAGGAGGATGTGCACAGTAAATGTGCAGGACTTTGCAGACCATCATCAGCACTTTTTCTTTTATTCCTAAAGGTCTGGGAAGCCACGAAGGGGTTTGAGCAGAAGAGTTACTGAAGGAGACAGACTTGATGAAACTGCTTCTGAACCAGAATACCTGGGTTCCTTGGGTTGGCAAACAATACTAAAGAATATGAGACCAAGGAGGGGGAGTGGGAAAAAAATAATATGAGACTGAGATCATATGTGTTCTGCAAAGCCTGAAATATTTATTATCTGGCCTTTTTCGAGCCAGATAATCTAGTCTGATCTGATCAGGCTAGATGAGGAAGGAAGGAAGGAAGGAAGGAAGGAAGGAAGGAAGGAAGGAAGGAAGGAAGGAAGGAAGGAAGGAAGGAAAAAAGGGAAGAGGGAGGGAGGGAAGGAAGGAAGGAGAAGGAAAAGGAAAAGGAAGGAAGGGAGGGAATGAAGGAAGGAAGGGAAGAAAGAAAAAGGAAGGACAGAAAGACAAAGAAAAAGAAAGGAAAGAAGGTAGGTAGGTAGAAAGAAAGGAAGAAATCTGTATTGGTTATCTATTGCTGTGTAACAAATTATCCCAAACCCTAAGGGCTTAAAAAACACATTTTTTTCCTCCCCTTATCTTGCAGTCTCTATCATCTGCAGCTATTTGCACAGCTTGGCTGGGTGTCCCTGGCTTAGGGTCTCACAAGGTTACAGTCAGTGTGTCAACCAGGGCTGCAGTCATCTCACAGCTGGTCTGGGGTGTGATCTACTTCTAAGCTCACTCACCTGACTGTTGGCAGGCCTGGGGTGCTCCCCAGCTGTTCACCAGCAATATTAGTTCCTTGCCTCAAGAGACTCTCCATAGGGCAACTCACAACTTAGAAGCTGACTTCTGTCAGAGCAAGAGAGAGAGAGAGAAAGAGAAGACACCCAAAACTGAAGCCACAGTCTTTTATAAGCAAATATTAGGGATAACATCCATAGCTTCTGCCATATTCTACTCATTAGAAGCAAGTGGATAAATCTATCCTCCCGTCAAGGGGAGAGGATTATGTAGGACATTAATTTCAGGAGATGGCAATCACTGGGGGCCATCTTCAAGATGGGTCACACCACAAGTTCAGGAAACAACCACTTTTCACAAAAAGAGGAGAAATAGCAGGTAAAAATTGCAGGAATTCCAAGATCAGTCTCTTCTGATTTCTGAAAATAATCAATTTGGAGAGTGGGCCAGGGTTCTATGACCAGCCGTAGCTGCCAATGCTTCATTTGATGACTCACAGACGGGGATTCCAAAGCACACACTTAACTCCATGTCACAGGCAGCCAGTCAGTTGAATGTGACAAGGTGACCATCAGAGGCAGAATAGTGACCCCCAAAGATGTCCACATACTCATCTCCAGAACCTGTAAATATGTGACCTTACGTGGCAAAGAGACTTTGTAGATATAATCAAGCTAGAGGTCTTAAGATGAGGCAGTGATCTTGGATTATCCAAGTAGGCTGGATGTAATCACGAGGGTCCTTATATGTGAAAGAGGGAGGTAAGAGTCAGAGAAGGAGACATGATGACAGAAGCAGACGTCGGAGTGATGTGACTGCTGGCTCTGAAGGTGGATGGAAGCTATGAGCCAAGGAATGTGGGCAGTCTCTGGAAGCCAGAAAAGGCAAAAAAATAGATAAAATGAATTTTCACCTAGAGCCTCCAGAAAGACCATGGCTCTGCTGCCATCTTGATTTTAGGCCTGTGAGACCCATTTCAAGATTTCCAAACTCCAGAACTGTAAGATAAAGTTTGTTTTCATAAGCCACTAAGCTTGCAGTAATTTGTTACAACAACAATCGGAAACTAACATCATAGCCTGGTTCTTTTCTTTTTTTTTTTTTTTTTTTAATTATACTTTAAGTTCTAGGGTACATGTGCATAACGTGCAGGTTTGTTACATATGTATACTTGTGCCATGTTGGTGTGCTGCACCCATCAACTCGTCAGCACCCATCAATTCATCATTTATATCAGGTATAACTCCCCAATGCAATCCCTCCCCCC
>NC_045446.1:36560030-36624016 GCF_002776525.5 Piliocolobus tephrosceles
GGATGAAGCCCACTTGATCATGGTGGATAAGCTTTTTAAGAATTCTTTTAAGAACACATTTGACCACATGTAATTTTGCCTTAGGTGTTAACTTTGGAAACTAGCTTGACATAAAATGCAATGCCACTAACTTTTCTCCAGTATTCCCCAGGCTTAACACAGGCCCAGGTATACAGCAAGAAACTGCATGATGAGTGCCATGCCTGTTGAACCACAAAATCTTCAGAGCTCCCCTAATACCAGTGCCCTCTGGCCTGATGGGTCAATCAGACCTTTGCTTGGTTCCTGTTCAGGTGGGCCTGAGAAACCTACTACTTCCCTTTTAGCATCTCTGAATTCTGGGGTAAATAGAAGAAATTATCTAAAACAGGGTCAAAGAGAGCCAAAGCAATGAATGTTCTTTTGATACACTTGGAAAATGAATTGATCCCCTATCTCCAGAGGAAAAACACATGATGTTTTCCATCTGGCAAGGCTGTGGAAGAATAATGTTGTGGAAACAAGAGCCTATTCACTGAAGCCATTGTGGCAAAGTCCTGCAGCTGGGAGTGGTGAGTTTACATCACCCCAACCACTTACAAAAACTGAAAGGAGAAGTTCTGTTTACTGGCAAGTGTTTTCAAACTCCCTCCTCCTCATCCTTTGAGTAACTTTTGTCTAATAAATGACTAAATGTCATTATGTTATCTCAAAGTTAGAAGGGTGGTCAGAGGTCCTATGGCCCTCAGACCATACAGTGTTTGATAAAGACCTAACGCTCTTCCCCAGGTCCTAATTGTGATGCTTTGAGCTACATGTAACATTATGCCCTGACCTAGACCTAAATATT
Organism: Piliocolobus tephrosceles; assembly: GCF_002776525.5. Classification (NCBI taxonomy): domain Eukaryota; kingdom Metazoa; phylum Chordata; class Mammalia; order Primates; family Cercopithecidae; genus Piliocolobus; species Piliocolobus tephrosceles. The sequence continues at coordinate 36,560,860 of NC_045446.1, forward strand.
AGAGGAAATTGCCTCCTATAGCCAGGAGCAGGAGATAAGTCTTAGGCATGGTACAACAGCAGTCCCACAATGTCATCAAAGACCCTTCTTCCGCCCAGTTCCCTGCTCTGCAACAGTTTCTTTCTAGGGCTGATTCCCCATTTAGTCACAAGATACTTGTGTAGTTTCAGATGCCACAGCCAGGATCCAGAGGCAGGAGAGGAATGGTTTCTTCTCATTCTTCTTAAAAGAAAAATATTTTCCCAAGCCCCTTACCAATCCCCAGCAGAGCTTCCTGCTTATCTCTTTGGTAAGAACTAAGTTATATGTCCACTACAAAATCAGTCGCTGCTTGGGGTAGTGGGACACTCCATGACAGGTTTGACTAGTCTGAATCCAGTTGAACTGGGAGTGGGGGCAACTGCCATTGAGGCATATGACTTGCGGAGGAGGGAATGGATCTCTGGGTGGGGGAAGAGGGAGGAGATGTTCTATCAGTAAGGAAAAAAGAGAAGAAATGAATTTTTGAGTAGATAACAGTATCTTCTATATTTAGCCACTTGTAGAATACAGATTATGGGATAGCCAAGTATATAAGATTGTCATTACAAACATACATAGAGATTTATGTCACTTGATGTTGAAATTATCAAGATTCTTTATTTGACTTATTATCCCACTTCTCTCACTCTTGGATCTCAAATTATAGGCTTTCACAATCACTTTATTATTTAAAATCACTGAGCACTTAATACATGCTAGGCCCTGTGCAAACTTCCTCTCATGAAATTCTCCTTTAATTTCTAACAACAGCCATATAAAATACATGCTGTTATCCTCATTTTACAGTCAGGCAAACTAAGGATGTGAAAGATAAGTAACTGGCCCAAATTTGTACAATTAGTAAAGTGGAGGAGCCAGACCTGGAATCAGGTTACTAAAATTCCAAGTGAATAATCATTCCTTCAGTAGATGAGTCTCCGTGCTAGGTTCTGGTGATAGTGGTAATCCAAACAGACACAGTTCTTGCCTTTGTGGAAGCTACAATCTAGTGGAAGAGAAAAATAGGAAACAAATACATTACACAAACGCTACAAAATTCTGGTAGGTATTACAAAAGAAAAAGAGTGAAGGATTGACCAAGGGCCCTTCTTTATACTGTGGTGATCAGAAAAATCCTTTCTGGAAGGTGATTTTTATGCTGGATCCTAAGCAGTAAGAGCCATATGAAAAGAGAGATGGAAACATTCCAGGGAAAGGACCTGAGCTGGAAAAAGGCTGGCACATTTAACACACTGACCAGAACCACTGTGACTGAGTGAAAGGGAGAGCAGTGTAAGGGAAAGGAGAGGGAGGCACAGGGCAGTTCATCTGGGCCTCCTATGTCCCTTAAGAATATCAGATTTTATTTTAGATGCATTCTGAAACTACTGAAGAGTTTTAACCAGAAAACTAAAATGATTAGATTTGCATCTTAAAACTTGATCACTCAAATTATTGTTTTGAGAAGAGATGAGTTGGAGAAAAAGATGTGAAGAGATTAGTTGGGAGGATATTGCAGATACCAGGAAAGCAGTGATGGTAAGTGACCGTGGAGACTGAGAGAAAAAGGTGGATTCAAGAGATGTGCTACAGGTAGAAGTGGCAGGAATTACATGGGCTCACATACGACGATAAGGGGAAGAGAGGAGCTAAAGATTATTCTTAGCTTTGGATCCTACAACTGGGTGCTAAAAAGGCAGATCACTGAACTCAAATGAAAGATCAAGTTTTAGTCTGAGACATGTTAAGTTTGATAAATAAGGTGTCAAGTAGGTTATTACATATATTATCTGTAGCTGAGAAGTTTGCTAGAGATGTGTTTGAGCATAGTTGGCATATAGATGGTATTTAAAGCCTTGAGATGAAAGACCATATTGATGGTATTTAAAGTCATTTAAGGCATATTGATGGTAATTAAAGCCTAGGAAAATACTTCTAAGAGAAAGGAAAACAGAGAGCCCAGAACCATCATTTAGAATACTAGTATCAAAGGAGGTTGGAGTTGGCAGAGAACTGGGAGGAAAACTTGAAGAGTGAGACATTAGCCACGTCAAATACAGGAGTATTTCAGGAAGAGTGGCCAGTTATATTGCTTGCTACTGAGGGTCAAGTATAAAGCCTGAGTTTATGTATGGAAAGGACCCACCCATTGGTCAACACTCTGAATTTAAAAGGACCCACACCAAGGCACATCCTTATGATATTCCATTACATTGCAGACTGAAAATAAGATTCTAAAATCTTCAGAAGTGGTAAGAGTGAGACAATGGGAACAAGCCACATACAAAGAGCTGGGTTTAGGATCGCATAAGACTTCTCTAGAGGAGTAAAAGCTAAAATACAAATATACGATGTCTTCAAAATTCCAAGAGAAAATTATTTACAACATAGAATTATAGTCAAGTAAAATTGGAAGAAAAATCTATTTAGACATGCAAGATTTCAAAAAGTTGACCTCCCATGTGTACTTTTTCAGGAAGCTACTGAAGGATGCTGTCCTGCAGAATGAGGGTATAATCAAAGAATCCAAAATATGGGATAAGAAAAAAAGAAGTGAAGGAAATTCAGAGTAGTGATAAGAGAAGTTCCAGGATGACATCTCTGTAGCAGCCTTAGAGGATATTCATTCTCAACTGTAGCAGCAGAATTGAGGGCTCCAGGAGAAATGTCTTGTGGGGAAAATATGGTTGACAAACTACTTGATATGACTTATATATTGAATGGAGTTTCAGGAAGAAAAAAAATTTGAGGCTGAATGAATAACAGGCACACAGAGAATAACACAAATGGAAAAAAAAATGTTCATTCCAGCGTTAAAGACTAACTTTAAGAAAAGATGAAGCCTACTATAATATAAATATAAAATGAACATTACCAAAGATTTTATTAACTCATCACTTTAGAAAGGAACTAATAAAATTCTACAACCAGTGCAAAGGGTGGATTCAAAGAGCAGAACCACAGATAGGGAACAAGGACTACTGGAACCAATTTACAAATAGAAGCAAAATGGTCTATTCAGAAAACAATAATCAGTTGAGTCCTATTAGTTTTCTATTGCTGTGTAACAAATTTCCACAAATTTCACAGCTTAAAACAACACACATTTGTTATCTCACAGTTCTGTAGGTCAGTAGTCTAGATGGGCTCAGTTGAATCCTCTGTTTAGCATCTCTTGAGGTCAAGATCAGCCTGCTTGGGCTCTATCTGGAGGCTCTGGGAAAGAATCAGCTTCTAGGTGCATTCAGGTTGCTGGTTGAATTCAGTTTCATGTGGGTATAGTATAAGGACACTGTTTTCCTTGTTTGTTGCTCACTGAGTTTACTGTCAACTCCTAGAAAGCCCTCTCTGGTCCTTATACACACGCCCCCTTATCTTCAAAGCCAGCAACTGCCTGTCAAATACTTCTGGTGCTTCGAATCTCTCTGATTTCCTCTTCTGCCACCAGCTAGAGAAAACCCTTTACTTTAAAGGGCTCATGTGATTAGGGCTTATGTGGTTAGATTAGGCCCACTGGGATAATCTCCCTTTTGCCCTATAATATAACATAATCATAGGAATGATATCTTCACAAGTTCTGCTCACACTCACGGGGAAGAGATTATCCTAAGATGTGGGTCACTGGGAGGTCATTTTAGAATTCTGCCTACCCCAGCATTCCACCATACACAATCAATTTGCATTTCAATCGATAACAATAACTTGCATTCATACTGGTTTTCTATAACTTACAGAATTGTTAAATAGGCCAAAGAGGAAAAAAAAAAAAGGCAAAGACAGCCTGGATGGGTGAGCCATTAATTCTTGTTTTCCCATTTGAAAGTTTTTCGTAATTTTTTGACACTTGTTATGCAAGAAAAGAAATATAATCCATAACACAGCACATGGCTCACTTTGATCAATATTTAGGTAACCACTGAATATCTATGTAACCAAAACTTGTGGTATAGCTAATATGTGGAGAATGAGGATGAGGGACCCAAGGTGGTGGGGGCAGACTGGTGGGGCAAAAGTGAAAATCTTCCCCTTTCATAGTAGCAAGTCAATAGGTAATGCCTAAACTGGAAAAAAAAAATTAAGAAATAAGGTGAAAAACGTATTATTTGGAAATATGATGGTGAATACAAAAGAAATAGCTTTAAGACTTGCCTCTGAAAAGTGGGAATAGGGGCAATGAGTGGTAGGGCATAGGACTGCTATGTTTCATGTCTAGCCAATGCATAAGTAAAGCCTGAATATGAAGAAGCAGAGAGAGTGAGAATGATGTTTTACCTACCTTATACTTTACCTTTGTTTCTGACATTTCTATTCAGAGCTGAAGGGACCTTTATCATCATGGTTGGGAAATCCCAAGCCATGGGTAGAATTATCAGTTGATTAGCGACACAGCTGCTGCAGTTGTCCTTATTTCAGACAAGCTGCAATAACATATCTCCTCTGCATTTTCAGTGATCCTCTTAAGGATGTGACTCAGGGAAAAGAAGAGAAATGACAACGAAGGAGGTAGAAACACTTATCCACAACTATATGTTGGGCTTTTTATGATGATATCTCATTAAATGCTATTAGCAATCCTGTGAGGTAGAAAATATTGTCATCATTTTACAGAGGAAGAATCTGAGGTTCAGAAAAGTGAATAATTAATAATATGAACAACAATATTAGTTAACATTTATTAAGTACTTACTAAGTGCCAGGTACTGTGCTAACGACCTTGGATTACAAGGATTATTTTAAATCATCCCCATAGGAACCTCTGAGATGGGTACTGGTTCCCATTGGACAGAGGGGAAAATTGGAGCTCAGAAAGCTTGCATTGGGTCACATAGCTGAGAGTGTAAGAGTCAGATGGTCCTCACCTTTCACTTTTCATATGAGACACAGAACAAGGTCTCTTTCTGCTATGCAAATGAGCCTCCAGTAAGAGTGAGGAAAACAACCTGTCTAATCCTACTGTATATGGCCTCCCCATTCCATTTCTAGCTATGTGTCTTGGCCTCAATGACTGCTTGTTAATTGGTTTTGTAGAATAACCAAGGAGCTGCAAAGACTAGGCATAGTCCCTATGAAGACATTTATTGTTTTCCTCCTCCTGGAATTCCTTCCCCTTTCTCCTCATAATAGCACCCTGATTTCCAGTTGGAGACTCCCTCTTCTTCCATTAAGACGGGTGTTGTATAATCTAGACTTTTCCAGTCAAAACTTTCTAACCTTCTGGCTACAAGGATTGATTCAGAAATGGTCACCATCACCAAGGACTTTATTGGAAACATTGAGAATAAGATGCTATCTTTCTGCCGGTCTTAAAAAGACCACTGGATGTGGTTGGAACCAATCCTGGGAATATGGGGGCCAGAATATGAAGAAAATTGCCTGAGAATTAAAGCCTATCTGGGGAAAAACAGAGGTAAGAAGACTAAGTTCTTAAGGTGTAGATGAAGTATCTGGTTTCAGCTTTGTCTAATGATTCCACTAATAAACTTCCTTCTATCATTTGGGGTGGTTATTTTTTCCCCAGTCATAATCTGGGAAGCTCCTTGAGTTTGGGATTACCAAGGAATGTGAGGGAAAGGGAGAAGGAAATGAAATAGATCAAGGCAAGGAAACTGGGGATTAGTAGGAAGAGAAAGGAAACCCTAAGGTATGCTTTGTTTTCTACAAAGGTGAAAATTTTAATTTTCTTTAAAATGTTATCAGCTGCCTAGAAGAAGCTGAGAATGTGGTGGCTCCCCAGAATCACCACTGTATTTTTTCCTTTTTTTTCAGCCATATTTATTGCAGGGAGGTTCCTTAACAAACTGAAAATAGGATTACCATGTGATCTAGTCTGGATATATATTTAGTGCATCGAAGAGATATCTGCACTCATATGTACATTTAGGCATTATTCACAATAGCCAAGTTATAGAATCAACCTAAGTGTCTATCAATAAATGAATGGAGAAAATGTGGCATATATACACAAAGGAATACGTCTCAGCCTTAAAAAAAGAAGAAAATTCTATCATTTGTAACAACATGGGTGGATCTGAAAGACATTATGCTAAGTGAACATTATGCTAAGCCAGGAACAGAAAGTCAAATAATGCATGTTCTCACTTATACAGGAAATCTAAAACAATCAAACTCACAGTAGCAGAGTAGAATGGTGGTACCCAGAGTCTGGGCACATGGGAGAATGGGGAGATGTTGGTCAAAGAGTTCAAAGTTTCAGCTAGATAGGAGAAATATAGACTAAGCATTTGAAGTGATGGATATGTTTATTAGCTTAATTCAGTCATTCCACATTGTATATGGTATGACATCACTTTGTACCTTATAAATATATATAATTATCATTTGTCAATATATAGTAGGGAATTTTTTAAAATTAAAATTTGCATTTCTAACAAGTTCTTAAGAAAGACTGCTGCTACTGCTCAAGGGACCATATTTTGAATTCCACTGTGCTAGGGTAGGAGTAATCAACAACATAGGGCAATCTGGGTCTGGTCACCACCCACCCAGCTCTTTGCTTCTAAACATAAACCAGCCACAGTGATAAACTGGTGTGGTAATTGGCAGATCACCCAGGGATGGAACCACCAAGTGGGGAAGCTGGCCTGGGGAAAATCTCACCATAGCTGATGGGGAGAAATTCAATATCTGTTTGAAATGAAATCAGTCTGAGTCAGCCTGAGTCTTGCTTCTCTATACATTAAGATAGAGCAAAAAGCTAACAACCTGGAAAAACTGTGCATAGAAAGTATACATGAAAAGATATATCTATACATATATATGTATACATATATATACATGTGAATTTATTCTTTGGTATCACCAGAAAGAAACTCTTAATAACCAAAATTCTTTTTGTTTTTATGGTAGTCTTTCCTGAAGAATTTGAAAGTTACTGACAGAACCCATTAATCTTTCAAAACCTCTAAGGGGCTTCTGGGTGTTGTTTGATTTGTCTTTCCAATTTTTTTTTTTTTTTTTTTTTTTAAACAGCAACAACAACAAACCACAGAGATACTAGGTTTTTCTCCAGGGTTCTATAAGACAGAAAACTTTTTACCATGTCTCCTACATTGTATGTTTCCTGTTGCTTTCAAATGACCCAGCTTGAAAGCCTACAAACCGTATTTTGCAGATCCTAATTTAAATATTCATTTCAGATTTTTTTCCCATGAATTGAAATTTGATTTCTTCACATTCCCAGTTCTCATTTCCACATAATTCTGCCTACTGAATGCATAACAAAAATGCATTTTACAAAAGCTTCTTTTTAAGAGTTAAAAAATCTTGACACTTATTAGACATCTATCTTATAGACTAAGAAAAGAGTGACCATCTATCAGAAGCTGCCAGCTTCATCCTCTTTAGAAAAGTTGGAACTATATTTCAAAACTCTAGAGTGTTGAGTGTGGACAGACAATAAAAAGACCTAAGACCCAAGAATTGGCAAGAGAATAAAATCTACGCAACAGAGCAATTCCTTATGATGAGTTGTAAAAATAATACAATGGATCAAATGCCACAAGGTTTTTTCACACCCTCCAGGGAAATTGCCAAACTTACTTAAAAACGTGGTAAATCAAAGTTGGTTATATCCATCCCCTTCACAAACATTTCTCTCACCGCTTCTAATCTCACACAGATGTGGCAAGAGTATCAAAGATTGGGTTTGACACATTTGGACCTACTTAAAAAGAAAGCTGAATTTTAAAATTTTTTTGAATTTCTGCCACCTACTGGCAACTGGAAGTGATAGAATTGAGCACTGGGTAATCACACTTCCTGGTTGAGGCCGGTTGTGGTCCTCATCTGGGGGATAGCTAATTAACACATGCTTTAATGGGTCTTTAGCACATGTAGCTGATTTAGTGAGAAAACTGTGGATTGAATTATTTGGAGGCTAGTTTCCAGGCCCTGGAGCAACTCTAACCATCCCTGCATGGTAAACCTGATTACAAAGTGAACTTGGCATTTGGGATTCCCTTCCTTGTTGATGTGAATCATATGGCTTCAGTGTTGCTGAGAGCTGGTGCTCAGATGGCCCTGTTGTTTGTACACGTATTGCATAAACTTCACTGGCAAGACCAGTTTGTAGGTGTAATTCTAGAAGGCAGATAGTGTGTGTTTGTGGACTGTGCAAAATGAATCTGAATATTGATATGGGTGGCATCTGGAATTCATTCTGGAAAGTTCTTACCGGGACAATATGTAATGACTTGGAATTGCCACCCTGGTGCACACAGCAGGATAGTGGGGGAAGATCTTTCAGCTTGAATTATTAACTAGTTTCTGATGATAATTTTGACAGCCTAAACCTAAACTAGGTTCTTGGATAATCTCTCCAAATCCATCCTTTAACAAAATAACCTACATGCAGCATCATCCTTGTCTTAACCTTGTAACTCCCCTGGTCCTGTTTTGTCATTTCTTGGTGTGACTAACTTTACTTCAAAGGGTTCATTTCATTCCAAGGGGCAACCAGAGAGGGATCAAAGACTTTACTTCATTTTGCAAAGGCCAGGCTGGAAAGTTTATTATGCTGGGTCAATCTCTCTTTGAAGATTGCTATCTGTGGGTGTGAAACCCGAGTCCCATGAAAGACAGATGCAAAAAGCTCTGGGGCAGCCACCAGACAAGAAGGTGTCATTTATACCAAGATTGGAAAGCAACGTCAGAGACGCTGGAGAAGATCAAAAAGTTCAAGGTGCATTGGACATATGGCAAAGAGTAGCGACCATCTGGAAAAGTGGATATTGTGATGGGGCAGGCAGCAATCAAAGGAGAGTTGAAATTTAAAAAAAGAATGAAATGAAAGTAAAAAGAGAAAAGAAAGGAAAGAAAGAGAGAAAGAAAGAAAAAAAGAAAGGAAAAGAAAGAAAGAAAAAAAGAAAGAGAAAGGAAGGAAGGGAGGAAGGAAGGAAGGAAGGAATTAAAGAAAGGAGGGAGGGAGGGGAGGGAGGGAAGGGGAGGGAGGAAATTAAAGGCCAAGAAATACATTGAGTGATAGACCAGTAAGCACATTGAAAAATAAGGGCTGTTATAGTGACAGAACCAGCTCTAGGGTCCAGCCATACCCAGTTTCTTTTACTTCTGCAAACGTGGTATGCTCTCTGGTTTCTATGCCTTCATGCATGCCCTTCTCCCAGCTGGAATACTGTTCTGCTCCTGACCTCTCTGCATTTTCTTTTCACTGAACCAACTCCTCCAACTTATTGTTGAGATGTCAGCTTAAGTCTTTCTTCTCTGGACAGTCCAGGAAAGTCCCCTTTAGACCTGAGTTACTCCAGCTCTCATGGTAGAATGCTTATTTCCTTTGTCATAGGACTTTTCACACTTCCTCTTATTGTTTAGCACCTTTCTTTGCTGAGAGCCCTATGCTCAATGACAGTGGGAACTTGTCTGCCTTGTTCTCCTCACCACTACAGCCTCAGCACCCAGCATGATACCTGTAGTATGGTAGGTTGTTACTTCTCATTTGTGGAGAAAATGAATAAATAAAAACAGCTCGAGGGGACCGGCCAAGATATTCCTTGTGAAAGAGCATTCTATCAGTTTGCCATTTCTGGAACAAGTTCCTTCCCATTGGGTGAGCAGAGATGAAGACTGACACTATCTTGATGCCTCACATTTTGTAACTGCAGTAGAACACCAGGTCAAAGACACTGGTGATTTTAACAAATCACGACTGCCCTCTCTTCCTTCCAGCTGGATCAAGGCTATTCCTTCAAATAAGTCAAACTTTGCTGTCTTTGCCTATGTTTGGAAATAGATGGCATCAAATCCTGTCATGTACTAATCGGAGTAGATAAGCATGGTCTCAGTCATCTTCTCCAGAAAATATACTCTATTTTCAAGTGAAATCTCTCCTTAGAGCTCCAACAAAGCGATGAGATATTTTGCTAGTATAGCTTCATATTACAAATTTAGATCAGATCATTTACCAGTTTTAAAGTCAACGAGAGGAAGGCAAGTTGCACTGGTGTTTTGCTGTGTGTTAATGTTGATATGGAACAGTTTTGAGTGTGTATCCTTTTGTAAATTGCAGTTTTTAATATAATTTAGAGTATATTATACATATCAAATTCTGGGGAACCTCTGTAGTACTGATTTGAAAAGCACCTCTAAACAAGACACAATTCTAAATGTTTTGTCCATATCAACTCTTCTACTCTCCAGAACAACCCCATTAGGCACATACTAGTACCCTGACTTTATAGATAAGGACGCCGAGGCACAGAGAGGCTAAGTGATTTACTAACTCACAGTTGGTAAGTGGTGTAACCAGGATTCGAATGCAAAAGTCTGACTCCATTTATTCATTATTTTAACTAATATTTAATGTGTGTCTACTATGTGCTATGTGCTGTTCTGGGCTATAGGCACACAGTGATGAACAAAACACAAAAATCCCTGCCCGTGGAGCTTCCTGTTCTGGTGGAGCTCCATTCCAGCATCCTCATTCTTACTCATTACTATTGCACTCCTCTCACCGGTTGCCCTCGGCTCTATGGGAGAAAGGCAGGGTGATACGAGGGTGAGAGTCAGGAAGAGACAATTAGGCTGAGACTAGGAAGGTGAGTAGGAGTTGGCAAAGAAGGCAGGGTGGGGAAGGCCTTGCAGGCACAGGAAACAGAGGGAAATTGTGGAGCTGAGTGGCATCCTCAGCATCATACCACCCTCCTTGTCATTGTCCCAGTCCAGAAAAGGGGTCAAAACCTCTGGTGAAATGGACTGCTGGGGAGCTTCCTATTTGACAAAGATTAATCAACCGGCCCCAATTTCTTTCCTCCTCAGTGTCCTTACGGCTGCCTACCATTGTCCCTAGCCTTGCCTCCTGCCTCCTGCCTGCTCTACTTTGATGTCTAACTAAATCCATTTCCCCAACTCTTGGTTTTCCTGCTTCCTTCTCCCAGCCCCCACCCCAATTCCTATTCCATATACTCTCCACACAAGTAGTATGCAACTCTCTATATACTCACCCATGTGTTCTCAGATTAGATGTGACTTCACTCACTCCTGTAACATTTATTGAGTGCCTGCAATGTGCCAGGCACCGATTCTCGTGGTGGGTCCCTGTGGGAGGCTGAAAAATGGCTCCCCCAAATATATCCATGTGCTAACCCCTGGAATCTATCAATGTTACCTTACGTGGTAAAAATAAACTAGAGATGTGATGAAGTTAAGGATGCTGAGATGGTGAGATTATCCTAGATTCTCCAGGTGGGCCTTAAATGCAATGATATGTATCCTTATAAGAGAGAGACAGAGGGGGAGATTTGACACACATGGGAGAAGGAAAGGAGAAGACAGAGCAGAGAGAAACCTGAAGATCCCGGCCTTGAAACCTGGAGAGTGGCACAGCCACAAGTCAAGGATTTCTGGCAGCCCTCAGAAACCAGCAGAGGCAAGGTACATATTCCACCTTAGAGTCTCAGGGGAGAGTGTGGTCCTGGCTGTGACCTTGGTTTAAATCCGGTGATACGGATTTTGGACTTCTGGACTCCAGAAATGTGAAAGAAAAATTTTCTGTTGGTTAAAGCCTCCAGTTTGTGGTCATTTGCTACAGCAACGTCAGGAAACTAATACAGTACCCTTTTTCTAGGTACATCCTGGAATTCCCAAGGTATTCCGATGGGTTCCCACAGCATCCTATATTTTCTCTACTCTACGACTTACCGCATTGTATATTAACTGCATGCTTCTGCATTGTCTATTAGACCAGAAACTCCATGAAGGCAGAGACTGCACCTCATTTATCTTTATTATATCGCCAGCATTTATTTCACATTGTTCTTTGTATATAATAAACGCTCAATAAATTTTTGTTACATGAGGCCAGGCCCTGTATCTCACGCCTATAATCCCAGCACTTTGGGAGGCCGAGGTGGGGGGATCACTGGAGGCCAGGAGTTGAGACCAGCCTGGCCAACATTACAAAACCCTGTCTCTACTAAAAATACAAAAATTAGCCAGGCGTTGTGGCACATGCTTATAATCCCAACTACTCGGGAGGCTGAGGCAGAGAATTGCTTGAACCTGGGAGGCAGAGGCTGCAGTGAGCCAAGATCGCGCCACTGCACTCCAGCTTGGGCAACAGAGGAGACTCCATAAAAAAATAAATAAATAAATAAAATTATATAAAATAAACAAAAATAAATAAATACAGTGTTACATGAATAAATAAACTATGATGAGGGCTTTTAATGTTATTTCGTATTATTTCATTTTTTAAATGTGAATTAGTTTTCTTTTCAGTTAGACTGTGAAAACCAAGGTGCGTTGCTCCTAGCTGAAGGAGGGCACACAGGTTTGAGCTCTCATAATTAGTACTGGCTACCTGACACTCATGGAAATAGGACACCTTAAGCAATTCATGATGTCTGTCATAGATGTGATCATAGGAAGGGGTGATCTATGTACACCTGCTTTGCCATCCCTGACACAGTTTTTGTCCATGAATAAGGGTTTTTATATCTAGACATAAAATGAATAATGTTGCTGCCCTGTAGAATCTTAGCACTGAAGTTTGACATTTATAACTTATCCATGGTAGCAGTGTCTTCTCATATTCTTAGTTCCTGCTGTGAAAACTGACCAGTGTGTATGTTCTTCTTTCATCCAACATTTTCAACATCAGACACTGTTCTAGGTGCTAGAGCTATATAGTCCCTGCCCTCAAAAAGTTTAAAGACTGACTGTGAAGATGAACATGTTTTTGATGAATCCAGGTCAGCAGTGTGAAATGGGCTATAGTGGTGGCCTGTGAATGGTGTAGTGTGGCTGTGGTGGAGTGAGTGTCTTAGGAGGGAGGGAAGAGGAAAACCTTCAGGCAAAGACCTTGGATTAAATTTGGAAACTGGATCTTGAGGCACTGACTAAAGGGAGGTGAAGAATTTGCCCACTGTGGATCAGGAGGAAGTGTGTGACTCAGTGGCTCTCCACCTTTAGCTCTGGGTCCCAAAGGAGGGCTGGGCTGTCTGGCTGATCTTGCAGTAAGCCTGGTAAAAATTTAGCATTTTGGTCACTCCCTGTCCCCTGAGCAGAGCTCCGGAAGCAGGATCAACAGGGAAACATCATCAGCAGCTAAAGGATGCTATAAATCTTTTCAACCCTGAACGGAACAGAACAGGACTGGCTGAGGCTCTGGAAGGGGGAAGGCAAAGTTTGGGTTTCCATTCTAATGAGCACTTTCTGCTACTGAAAGCTGTGCTTTTGGAGAAAGACAGCAGGGAGATGGTGTCAGTGACTTTCTTTTTTCTGTAGATTATGGGGTGGAAATAAATGACTTCACAGCTATAAAAATGCCCTCTTTTTCAGCAGATATTTGCCAAAAACATCATATGCATATGTCAAGGTGTTGGGTATCTCCACAAAGGTAAATACAACCCACCCACTCACCACACAAACATAGTGATGTGGTGAAGAGGACATGGGCTATGGAGAAAAAAAATAATCCGTGGTGGAGTCTAGCCTGCATTTCAAAAGCTGCGTGATCTTAAGCAAGTTCCATCATTGCTCTGAGCTTCAGTTTCCTCCATCTGTAAAATGAGAATAATATTATTGCCTGTATTACTGAGTGCATGTTAGCATAGAGGAACTTATACATAGAATATAATTAATGTTAATTACACAGAACTTTTTCAGGGGGGAGCTAAGGCTTGCCCTGGAGGCTAAGATGCAGAATCCTAGCTTTGTCTGAGGGACTCTCTTAGGGGCTGAGAGTTGATCCACTTACGGTAAGAGTGGAAAGCAAGAGTGTAATTAATATCTGCTACACCTCATTCATTTATTCAGCAGACATTTGCTGAACTCCTAGAGTGAACCAGGCATACGCTAGGTCCTGGAGGTACAGAGATGATTGAGTATTTCCAGCTGTATCTTAAGTTCTGTGACAGCAAGGATCATTTCTACATGGTTCATTGTTGTAGCTCTAATACCCAGTATAGATAAGCAGAGGTGGGTTAGTAGGTGTTATTTCTCTTTTTTGTTGATGTATAATATTTTACATATGTATGGAATACATGTGATTTTTTTTACATCTATAAAATGTGTAATGATCCAGTCAGGATATCTGGGGTATTCATCACCCTGAGTATTTATCAATTGTATGTATTGAGAACATTTCAAGTTCTATCTTCTAGCTACTTTGAAATGTACAATACATTGTTTGATTTTTTTCTTCTTTGAGATGGAGTCTTGCTCTGTCGCCCAGGCTGGAGTGCGGTGGCATGATCTTGGCTCACTGCAACCTCCATATCCCAGGTTCAAGCAATTCTCCTGCCTCAGCCTCCCAAGTAGCTAGGACTACAGGTGCACGCCACCATGCCCGGCTAATTTTTGTATTTTTAGTAGAGATAGGGTTTCACCATCTTGGCCAGGCTGGTCTTGAACTCCTGACCTCATGATCCACCCACCTCAACCTCCCAAAGTCCCGGAATTACAGGCATGAGCCACTGTGCCTGGCCAAAAAATTATTTCTTAATGAGAAATGATGTTTAAGAATTATTTTTAATTCAAAAAAGCATTAATAAAAATAATATCTATCAGAAACTATGCAAGTAAAATTTAGTGAAATACTGTCAGATAGTTCTGAAGCACTGTGCTACACTCCCCACCAGCAGTGGATGATCCTACATCCCTCATCTTCACCTGTACTTGGCACTTTCCAGCTTTCTAATTACTGCCAGTATAAAATGGGTGAAGTGACAACTCATTTGTTTTAATTAATTTTTTAAAATTACTAATATATGTGAGCAAAACTTCAAATACTGATATTTTGTGTTTTCTCTTCCAGAAATTGCCTGTTCATGTCCTTTGCCCAATTCTGTTCCTGGGTATATATTCCAAATAGATTCTCAAACGTTAACATAAAGAGTAGTGCCCAAGAGTAGTCACTGCTGTTATTTGTAGTGGCAGAGAGCTGGAGACAACATAAAAATCCTTCACTCAGAGAGTTAAGTGGTAAAGGTGGTGAATTCATATCCTGAGGTACTGTGCAACAGTTCTAAGAGATGAACTAGATATATGAGTAGTGCACAGATGAAGCATAGAGATATATGCTAAAAGAAACAATACCATTCATATATAAGTTACACTTCCGTGCATATAAAACACGTGTGTGTGTGTGTGTGTGTGTATTTTTTAAAGATTATATTAAACACATTAGAGTGATTAATGGAAGCAGGTAGTGTTGGCAGGGAACAGAAGTAAAGAAAGGGAACCAAAAAGAATAAAGAAGTAAACTAAATAACAGTCCAGTGATAACATGTCAAGAATGGAGAAGTGAAAGAAATTCAATCCTGTATACCTGAGATTTGAAAATAATAATATAAAAAATAATAAAAGAGTTGTTAATAATCATAAATATAATGATATAATGCTTTCTATTTCTATGGTTTTTTGAATCTTTCAAAGCATTTTATAGCTATTTTATTTGGTGGTGGAAATAGGGAAGACATCCTTCTCCCCAGCGTAGATAGAAGGAAATCAGACTTTGATTTTTCCAGGGAAGACGCTAGGACCCAGGAGCTTCCCTTGTGAACCTGTCTTTTTTCTGCTACAGTAGATTGGTCAGCTGCTGTCACCAGGCTCCCTAAAGGCTAGTGAAATTTGAATAAAGCCCTTCATTTATCTTTCTTCATGTTCCTTCCTGCCAGATAAAAAGGCATATGCTTTAGTGGGCATCCCATTTTCCTACTACATCTCAGCTATTAACGTTGTTCACACATAGGGCTCCCATTGACCCTGGCTCTCTCCCTAATTGAACCCGAGGACTAAAACATCCTTTACAATAAGCACTTCTTTGCAATAGACAGATTTCCTGGACCCATAAAACAGCTTTTAGAAAAGGCGAGCTGTATTTAAGGAAGACATTAATATAGTGCCACAAAATGAGGTTTGCTGACATATGACTCTCTGAATAATTTACTTTAAATAAATTAACACTAGAATTTACATTTACCTTTGAAAGTCCAATTTACTGGAGACACTGAGGATGTGTTCCCTGGAGAATGGAAATAATGAAAAACACCAGCCTTTGTTTGACTGCTTTGCTAAGAACCATAATGATAAAACGACTTGTTTTTCTGGAGAAATCTCCCTTTTATCAACACTTAGACCCATCTATTAAAGGGGCTCCCCATTTCCCCCAGCAAACCTTTTGTAGCCAACAAGGTGAATTTAGCACCCAGGTGGGGGCAAGAAACTGAGGATGGTATGGAGTAAAAAAAAAAAAAAAAAAAATCAGTATAATTGAAAAGTTAAGAATCATCATCATAATAAAATAGCCAGAAGTTACTGCTAAATTGTTTGCATGTATTATCTCATTTAATTCTTGTAAAAACTTGACAGAGTTGGATCTCATGTTAACTCCTTTTGACATAATTTGAGGAAATTATGACTTAAATAGTTTGCTCACAACATAGCTAGTAAGTTGTGGACGTAGTATTCAAATGCAGGGAGCCTTACTTCAGAGTCCACACTTAGACTTGTCTTTTAAATGATTGTCAAATTATCAATAATTATTAACAGTAATTTAAGTAGGTATCAAATTTACATGATCATTATGAAAATTGGAAAAGACAGAAAAAAAATTAAGAAACAGAAGAAAAAAGCACCCATCCTCTTAAAATCTAGGGTTAATTATTACCCAGGACCCTCAAGGTTAATTATTTTGGCATATTCTCTTCTTATGAGAAGACTTGATTTCTGTTTTTTGGAGACTGAAAACATTTCTCTGTGCTTTGGGGTCAAGAGTGAGTAAGGGGTGTGTTTTATAGAGTAGAAAGGTAAAGCAGCGACCTTTTGGCCTGTGAACATGAGGACATGAATTTATCTGTCCTTTCCAACTGGCTTCCAATCAGAGAGGCTGATGAGCATAGCAGGATGCCTGGGCACATGTGGCTCCAGCATATGGAGCTGCAGTGCTGCCCTGGGCCTGGGAGTGACGTCTCCTCCTCATTGCTCAGGGGCATGGAACAGACCTGGCCAGCATGAGAACAGTGACAAGAAAGCCACCTGAATCCCTGGCCTAGAAGTGGTGCCTGTGGTCAGCAGATTCACCCTTAGTGGCTTCTGGCCCCCAGCCAGTCCTTTGCAGGCCATGTCAAGGGAGTTCGTATCGGACACCATCCATATTCACACATACGTGATCCAACAGCACAGCATTAGGGTGAGGAGCTTGGGCTTTGGAATCAGAGCTGGGGTCCAATTCTGGCTTTGCCAAATTAGAGCTATGTGAATCATGGCAGGTTATTCAACCTCCTAAATTTCAATGTTGTCAACTATAAAATCAGGCAGTAGAGTGCTACTGTTAAGCATGTGGGCACTGGAATCAGACTCTGTGTTTCCCAATCCTAGTTCCATTACCTACCAGCTGGGTGACTGTGGGAAAACTATTTAACTTCTCTGTGTCTCCATTTTTTCAATGTATTAAAATTAAATAGAAATAATGACAACACTTACTACGCAGGTGAAGATGAAATGAGATAGTACATGCAAAGTGCCTAGTATAAATACTCAGAAAACATTAGTTGTTTTTATTATTACTGTAATGAGGTGATTATAGTACATGCCTTATAATATTGTTGTAAGAATTCTTGAAGTAATATAAATGAAGCACTTTAGAAAATGTATTCTGTTGGAAATATAGTCGCTTAGGTCAAACACCTTGAAGTCTTAATTCCATTTTTTTGCCTCCTAAAATTATTCTATCAGCAAATATTGCCAGCTGTACCGTAAACAAATTTCCAGAATCCAACCACTTCTCATCTCCTCCCCTGCTATGCCCTTGTCCAAACCACCATCGTTCTCATCTGGATTATTTCCATAATAGCTTCCTAACTGGTTTTCTGGCTTCTGTCCTTGCCCCTCTACAGTGTATTCCCAATACAGCAACCTTTAGTTGAAATTGTTTTTAGTTTTTTATCATTTAAATTTTTAAGTTTTTATTTTGGCATACTGACTTTTAGAAAAATTCCAAAAAGACTACAGAGAGCTCACATACACCTTTCACCCAGCTTTCCCACAAATTACATATGACAGTGCAATGATCAAAACCAGGACACTAACAAACATGGGTACAATGCTATTAACTGGAGTTCTTTTTCAAAGGTCACTATTTCCCCATGTTGTGTGTGTTAGTTTCTGGTCCTAGAAGCAATCTGGGATCCTATGTTGCATTAAATTGTCACTCTTTCATCCTCCGGTCTTTGAAAATTTCTCAGTTTTTTTCTTGCCTTTAATAATCTTTTAATGATTACTGGTTAGATATTTTGTAGAACACCCATAAATTTGGGTAGGGTTTGTCTGTTCTGAGATGGAGTTTCACTCTTGTTGCTTAGGCTGCAGTGCAATGGCAAGATCTCAGTTCACTGAGAACCTCCGCCTCCCGGGTTCGAGCGATTCTCCCAAGCACAGAGGTAGTGCTTGTTTCTGTGCCTTATCTACATGATACGTAATGTTGTCTTATTGGTGATGTTGGCCTTGATCACATGATTTAAAGTGGCACTTACCAAGTTTCTTCATTATAACATTACAGTTTTGTTCCTTTGTAACTGGTTCATGTTTTGGAAGGATGTCTTTGAAAATGAGGTAATACTCTATTCTGTTCAAGTTTTTACCTTCCAAATTTAGTATTCATTGGTGGATCTTACCTGCAGCAATTACTACTGCAAAATGTTCTAACTGTGATTTTTTATTTTTCAATTCATTCTACATTACTAATTTAGATTCTTCTGTAAGGAAGAACTATCCTTCTTCCCCTATTTATTTATTTATTCAATTATGTACTTATATCACTATACTTATTTTATTCTGTGGAGTTAATCAAATTTATCTATTTCACACCTTAAATTTTCCTAGATTTGATCTTTAAGTTGACTTCTATCTTTTTGCAACATAGCCCCATCTTTCTGGGGGACATTTAGGGTCACTTCCTTTGTTTCTGGCACCCTAAGATATCTTCATCTTATGTTTTTCCTGCCCCAGCCCTGGAAACAGCTTATCTAAAAAGCCCTTGTTTCTTCCATTGAAATATGGTCCCGCAGTCCAAATCATCCAAGGCAAGATGGTGCTAGATATGCTTGTTAGTAAGAGGGTGTGATTGCATCTAAGCCCCATCAGTGGAGACAACTAGGAATCATATGTGTGTACACTAATACATACACAGCAGCTTTTAGAATGTAAGTCAGAGATCAAAATCCACCTTCGACTTCTCACTCATCCTGCACAATGGCTTACAAGACCACCCCTACTTGATCTTGGACCCTCTTCTTCTCTGACCCCATTTTCTCCTATTTTCACTTCACTCCAGCCACATTGTTTTCTTTGCTGTTCCTCCAGTGCCAAGCATGTTCCCATCTCAGGGACTTTCCTCTAATTCTCCTTCACTCCAACTCTCCTCACCTAAATGGCTCACTCCCTTAATTTAGGGCTCTACTTAGTTCTGCTCTGAGGAATAACCTTCCTTACAACCCAGTATAAAATGACAACTTATCTTCTCTCCACCCCAATATTTCCTATGCTCCCTACCTTGCTTAAGTTTTTATCCTGCATTTATCAACATCTGGAATACTATAGTTTCACAAGTTCACGGGGTTTTGTCTGTCTCTCTGTTAGAACGTAAGCTCTGTCCTATTCAGTCCTACATTCCTTGTACCTAGAAGACTGCTTATCACACAGCACTAAATATTAGTTGCATGAATGAATGAATAAACGGTCAAGAGTATGAGCTTTAGAATCAGAAAAAAATCTGTGTGCCAAGTGTACCAACTACACTACAAAAACCAGCTGAGGGAAACTGGGTAAGTTTTGTAAGTGCTCTCCTGTCAGTTTTATCTTCTGGACAAAATAATACTTAAATCATAAAGGCTAGTTGTGAGAATTAAATAAGACAATGTGAAGTGATCTTTATTGAATAAATGACTGTTAAGTGCTTGGCAAATAATATACTCAATAAATTATAGCTATTAACATCATCATCATCATGATTAGCTTTTAATGAATCCAGAACTGGGTTCACCGTGGGCTCTCCCCGATCCCTTCTGGGGAGCCATGTGTCCTCCTCCCACCGAGGGGCTTCACAGGCAAGTCCTTGGTCTCAACTCCTGCAGCTGTTCCAGAGAGTGTTTTTCCAGAGGGCCTGGGACCACTGGAACATTCTCCAGAGCCCTCAGGCATGTTTTAATGTGCTGACCTGTATGAGGAAACTCAAAAGGTGTAATTAATTTGTTTAGCAAAAATATAAAACAGGTCCCTTCTAGTTACACCTGGAGAGAGCAAGCAGGGAACAAAGAGGGGCCCAAGGTTTGACAGGATAACACCAGTTCCCTGCAGAGAGCAGCTCCATGTGACCCTCCCCCAGAGGGACTAGGCTGGGTTGGGGGACCCTAACCTCACCCCAATGCCACTCCATGCACTAATTCCCAGACAATCCTTCAGGGCCTCTGAGGGCAGCTGAGAGCCAGGAGGGGTTTGGCATTTTGGCTATTACCTGGATCAGGGGCTCTCCAGGGCACCCTCCAGACAGGTTCCCTGTGGGCTTCGGTTTGCTTCCCTCTCTCCTGACGCTGACACAAGGAGAGTGTTTGCATTTGCAAATTCTCCCTCACACAGTTTCCCCGTCTAATGCTGAAACGTGTTTGTAGGCTCTGTCACAGCAGCTGTGTGCCAGGAAATGGGCCAAGACACCTGAAGTAGGCCTCCCAGCCATCCATCCTCAGGAAGTAAGAACACTGGCTCCTTGCCATGCAGTGTTGATCCATCTCATTGCAGCCTTAGAAATGTGTGGCATGAACCCTGGGTGGTATCTGGATTCTGAGCGTGAATGAGGAGTCATACAATATACTAGCTGTACAGGACCCAAAGTAGTGATTTTAAAGAATGTCTAGAAGATTTAAGGCAGGAGAGGAGACTGGAGGGAGTGTGTGGCTGATTTCCTAAAGCAACAATCCAGTGGTAGAAAGAGCTGTAAGTTGACATGAGATGCCCAGCATTCCCCTCCCAGTAGGCCACTTGGTTAGCAGTAATAGTACTTACCTTGAACAAATTATTATGAGGATCAAATGAGATTAATGTATAACAAATCTCTTTATAAAGTACTATATGAATGCAAAAATCCATCACTACCACCTTCCCATCTCTAATATATTCTAATCTGTCTGTTCTCTGTTACAGCTCTTTCTCTGTCTCTCTGCACATACACACACACTCACTCATCCCATTTTTCCAGTTAAGTTGTAAAATTGACTGTTCTGAGAGTTGAAAACCCAGAAATAAAGCCAACTACATAAAGCCAACTGATCTTTGACAAAGCATACAGAAACATAAATTGGGGAATGGAAACCCTATTTAATAAATGAAATAAATAAAATAAAAAGTTTTCCCAGTTTGCTGGGAAAACTGGCAAACTATATCTAAAAGAATGAAACTGGATTCCTGTCTCTTACCTTATATAAAAATCAACTCAAGATGGATCGAAGACTTACATATAAGACCTGAAACTATAAAAATTCTAGAAAACAATGTTGAAAAAACTCTTCTAGACATCAGGCTAGGCAAAGAATTCATGACTAAGGCCTCAAAAGCAAATACAACAAAAACAAAAATGAATAAATGGTACCTAATTAAACTAAAAAGCTTCTGCACAAGAAAAGAAATAATCGACAGAGTAAACAGACAACCCACAGAATGGGAGAAAATATTTGCAAACTATGCATCTGACAAAGGACTAGTATCCAGAATCTATAAGGAATTCAAACAAATCAGCAAGAAAAAAATAAAAAATAAAAATAATCCCATTAAAAAGTGGGCAAAGGACATGAATAGATAATTTTCAAAAGAAGATACACAAAAGGCAAAAAAATGAAAAAACAAAATGAAAAATGCTCAGTATAACTAATAATCAGGGAAATGCAAATTAAAACCACAAAGATATACCACCTTACTCCTGCAAGAATGACCATCATTAAAAAGTCAAAAAACAATAGATGCTGGTCTAGATGTGGGAAAAAGGGAACACTTATACACTGCTGGTGGAAATGTGAATTAATACAACCTCTATGGAAAACAGTATGGAGACTTCATAAACAACTAAAAGTAGATCTACCATTTGATCCAGCAATTCTACTACTTGGTAGCTACCCAAAGGAAAATAAGTCATTATATGAAAAAGACACTTGCACACATAGGTTTATAGTGGTACAATTTATTGTTGCAAAGATGTGGAACCGACCTAAGTACCCATTGACTAATAAGTGGATAAAGAAAATGTGGTATATGTACATGATGGAATATTACTCAGCTATTAAAAGCAACAAAATAATGTCTTTTATAGCAACTTGGATGGAGCTGGAGGCCATTATTCTATGTGAAGTCACACAGAAGTGGAAAACCAAAGCAGTATGTTCTCACTTATAAGTGGGAGCTAAGCTATGAGTATGCAAATGCATACTGAGTGATATAATGACTTTAGAGACTCAGAAGGGGCAGGGTGGAAGTGGGGCTAGAGATAAAAAGCAAACAAACAAAAAAACTACACATTAAGTACAATGTATGCTGCTCGGGTGACAGATGCACTAAAATCTCAGAATTCACCACTATATGATTCAACCATATAAAAAGAAACTGCTTGTACCCCAAAAGCTATTGAAATAAAAAAAATTAAATGGACTGTTCTAGAGGATTCATCCATTCAGGATTGGTGGTGTTGTTAGTACACATGTGGGCTTGGTGCTGGACTCTCTGGTTCAAAGCACAATTTTGCTGCAATCCAGCTGAATGACTTCTGACACATTAGTTAACCTCATTGTGCCTCAGTTTCCTCATCTTAAAATACTGATGGCAATGATAATAGCCCCTAGCTACACTAGGAAGTTGTGGGTTTTGAACTATGTTTATACATATAAATACTCAACGAATATAAGCGCCAATTTTCCCATATACAAATCAGTGATTTTCAAAAAACAGAAATGTAACCACATTTACTTTATGTGAAAACTGCACTGTATGAATCTGAATCTTTCTGTTTTGGTTGAGAAGCTGTCCTGAGGTCTCAGAGAGCCCCAATTAACATTATGAACATAAATCACCATTATGTGAGATGGAGAAAGAGTTGGTTGTTTGAGCTCTTGTATTGTGTGGATTCTGGCTGCCATGATGAACCTTTCGGGTCACACTCAGTGATTTTAATCTGAAGCTGAAAGGGCCGAATAAGAACAATATTATTGCTAAACTAAAGTCACTAGACAGTCCCTCTTTTGAATGCCTGAGGCTGACATTCAAAAATCTTGTCATTACTTGCGATGTGACCTCTTATGTAGCTGGAAGCCTTGTTTCAAAAAACAGAATTCCATTGGTACACTGCATTTCCCAACGCCAGTTACATGAAACATTTGTTTCTTAGGATGTTAACAGATATTACATGAAAAACAGGCACATGTTGCATGTGTAACTACAGGACTTCTCAGGCCTTTAACATGCTAATTCATGCTATCAATCTTCAAGATTAGACCATTGTATAAAACATGCCTCAGACCATCCTTGACCCCAAGCATTTCTACTGTGGAGTTATAGGGCCTTGAGAAATAGTATGGAAGAATATGGATTTGGAGTCAAACAGAACTGGAAAAGTGAAGTCTCAGCTCCATGACTGACCATTAACCATGTGTGCCTGTGTGGCTACTAAGTACTTGAAATGTGGCTAGTTTGTAAATGTAAAATATGTGCCAAATTTTGAAGACCTAGTTTAAGTATACACACACACACACACACACACACGTATCAAATCTTTTACACTGATTACATGCTCAAATGAAAATATTTGGTTACAGTAAATTAAATAAAATATGTTATCAAAATTAGTTTTACCTGTTCCATTTTACTTTTAAAAATAAGTACACTTCTAAATAATTTTAAATCATATAATGGCTTGCATTTGTGGGTCACATTAAATTTTTATATTGAAGAGCATGGTCCAAATGGCTGAATGGGGCTTAGAATTGTTCCACTTTCTAGCCTTGTTACCACCTCTTAACTCATTGTCCAGCAACTACATAGAGCCACTGATTGCTTACTAGGCTGCCCAAGTAGTTATTTGAGGGGCAAGTGGCCTGACTGAATTTCCAGGAGGTGGCCAGCATGTTTCCTGCCACTTAAATGCTCAGCTGGGTTTAGAAAGAGTTAATGAATTTGCCTAAGAAGATGAACAAACTATTAATGATAGAGATAGATTTTAAAGTCAAGTTGGGAGACAGCATGATTTGGTCTAGAGTCCACTGTTTTGGTCTGGACTTGATATCATAACAGCTCTACACTTTATCGGCACCTCACAGACAGGCCAACACTGCCAATTTAATCACCAATTGAGAGTATCTGTGTCAACTGGATCTTTTCTAAGGGCTGTTACAGAGGTAAGTTAAGCAGATCATTGGCCTCAGGGGCTTCAAATAGGTATTTGCTTTAAGACAAGAGTTTCTGGGTCCACTAATGTCAACCCATCCAAGAGGATCAGGCTTCAAGATGTATTAAGTACCTGAATATAGTCCAGGTCATTGTACAGAGTGGGTGATGTGGGAATAGCCAAGATGAGGGCAGAGAAAGGAATAAAGAATTCCCCTAGGGCTTTGACTGTGTCTGTTTCAAGACATATACCACTCTCTGCCCTCTATATTTGTATGTGTGAATATATCTGATCTCTAGAACATGGCACTGAGGAGGTTTCCAGTGAAGACTCATACTTATATCTGATTCATGTTTATATTATCATCTATAATACAGAACCTTAAACTTGAATTCTCTATAAATGTATAAGGAAGTAAGTGAGGAAAAGAGGAAGGGAGGAATGGAAGGAAAGAAGAAAGAAAGGAAAGGAGAGAGGGTGGGAGAAAGGGAATAAAAAGAGGAAGGAAGGAAGAACCAAGAAACACATTATGTTAGAAAGTATTAGTCTGAGAGCTCCAGACAGTCCCCCAGGCTACTTCAGGCTCCCTGAGCTTCTCAACTAAAATTAACCATTGAACTTCTGGAGTTGCTCTTACAGCAAGCAATCTCCTTAGTATTTCCCCAAAGGAGGTCATCCATGTTGGATTTGTAAACATCAAATAAGTCCCCTTTTAAATTGTGCTACACACACACACACTCACAACAGTTTCTCACCATCATATCATTAAGCTTTGGTTTTTATTTAAACTCAAATAATTGCAATTTTGTTTTTCATATTTTTACCTAATCTCATTCCATAAAGACCTGCGAAGATTTACCATAGACAGTGACACCTATAATGAAATAACATACCTATCAAATGAGAATCAGACTTTGGGAAACTAGAAATAGAAAAGGTATGCCAGGTAGAGATCAACGTGCAAGCTAGACCGTGTGTCACCTGGGGACTAGAGGGGAGCCTTAGATTTGGGTCTGAGCTCAGTCAGGTAGTGTTCTGGCTACAGAACTATTTCTGCAAGCCTTTTCTTTACCAGGCATTGAGGTCTTTAAGCCTCCTCAAGACAATTCCCTTTTCTTCCCTGGCCAGCCCCAAAGGACAGACTGGTCTTCCGGTACTACTGGTACTATACTGCAGTGGACAAAGTCAGGAGGAGGGGCAGGAGACAGAGCAGGAGCAGCAATTAAGAAATACCGATTACTGCCTTAATTGAGCTGAGGGGAAGCGTGGGACAGCCAGCAGTGTGGTTTGCGCCAGCATCCTTCCAATAAGCAGTGTCTGTGTGGGGAGGAAGTCTGGGCCTTCCCCTCATCCATTCTCAGCATTCCCATCAGAAGTCCCGGAAGCACAAGCCCAGAGCTGTTGGCAGGGCCAGGCTTGTGTGGGTAGATGGTGTTCTCTGCTACTTACTCCCTGCCAGTCTTGTCTTTCCCTACCAAAGCCCAGGCCTGAGCACGTCTCCTCTTTCCTGTGAGGCCGGTGGCATTCTGGTTGGCAGTGTTTCCTAAGGAACCCATGGCACTGTTGGGGGCCTAATTAAGGCCTTCAAGCACAGGGGCCATGGAGGTGACTGAGGACGTCCAGAACTGCTCACGGCAGCTGACTGCAGCTGCCCCCGGGAACCCCATCACAGCAGCCCCAGCCCTGCCCTCCCAGCCCACATCCCTGTTAAGAGGGGTCTGAACCCTAGCCCACTGCCTGATTAGAGATCATGACGCTATTTTTAACAACCATTCCTCCCTAATGAGCTTTTACATCCCTGTTTCCAGTCAGAGCCCACGCAAGGTAGGCGCTGGGCAGGGCCTGTGTCCGTAGCAGCTGGCTCAGCCCAGAGGCCCTCAGCAGCCTCATTATCACAATTCCCAGAACCCATGCAGCCCTTTGTCTAGGAGCTTGTAACGTGTTAGTGGCTTGAGGCTGATTCATATCTTTCCTGCCTAGACGAGAATGGCGCAGGCCCCAAAAAAGCATTTATCTGGCTCCATATATGTCATGTACTAGGCACTGGAGAAGCTGAGACCTTGTTTTCAAAGATCTCACACTTGGGGTAGGGGTAGCTGAGAGGAAGACTGTATGGATACCCACAGTTATGATCCAACATAATTCATGCTGTCAAGCATGTAGCACACTCAGTCTAGAATAAGACAAGCATAACCCAGAGGTCGTGGTTGGGGGATTCTTCTTGTTCCTTGAGATACAGATAAGATTGGTCTGAAACTCCCCATTCCATGGCCCTAGACCTGCCCTAGATTTCTGCACATATATGGAGGACTTACGTTATCATTGTCACCTCTGGGCTCCTATATCCATGCGGGGTGCCTGTATTTTACAACATGGACCCAGGGACAAATTCAGATGTCTTCCTAGAATTTTACACTGAAACGAACACACAGGCATACCTCAGAAATATTCTGGGTCTAGTTCCAACCCACTAAAATAAAGCAAATATTGCAACAATTTGAGTCACATGAATGTGTTGGCTTCCCAGTGCCTATAAAAGTTATGTTTCTACTATACTATAGTCCATCAAGTCTGTAATAGCATCATGTCTAAGAAGACAATGTACATACCTTAATTTAAACATACTTTATTGAAAAAAAGTTATATTCTGAGCCTTCAGCAGGTTGTAATCTTTTTGCTGGTGGAGGCACTTGCCTCAGTGTTAATGGCTGGTGACCAATCAGGGTAGTGGTTGCTGAAGGTTGGGGTGGCTGTGGAAATGTCTTAAAATGAGACGACAATGACTTTTGCCACACAAATTGACTTTTTCTTTAATGAAATATTTCTCTGTAGAATGCTTGATAGTATTTTATCCACAGTAGAATTTCTTTCAAAACGGGAGGAAATCCTCTCAACTCCTGCTGCTGGTTTATCAATTATATTTATATAATATTCTAAATTGTTATCATCTCAACAATTTTAATGGCATCTTCACCAGGAGTAGATTCCATAGGAAGAAACCACTTTCTTTGCTCATCCATAAAAGCAACTCCTGATTCGTTCAAGTTTGATCATGAGACTGCAGCAATTCAGTGGCGTCTTCAGGCTCCACTTCTCATTCTGTCCTCTTGCTGTTTATACCACCTCTGCATTTACTTCCTCCACCGAAGTCTTAAATCCCTCAAAGTCACCCGTGAGGGTTGAAATCGACTTTTTCCAAACTCCTATTAATGTTGATACTTTAACCTCCTCCCACAAATCACAAATGTTCATAGTGGCATCTAGAATGGTGAATCCTTTTCAGAAAATTTTCAGTTTACTTTGCCTAAATCCATCAGAGGAATCACTCTGATATGGCAGCGATAGCCTTACAAAATATATTTCTTAAATAATAAGACTCGAAAGTGCAAATTACTCCTTGATCTAGAATGCAAAATGGATGTTGTATTATCAGGCATGAAAACAAGAGTCATCCCCCGTACATCTCTGTCAGAGCACTCAAGTGACGAGCGCATCGTCAATGATCTGTAATTTTTTGAAATGAATCTTTTTTTCCCAAGCAGTGGCTCTTAACAGTTTAAAATATTTAGTAAACCATGCTGGAATTCAGGCTTTGTTGTTCTATTATTAGATCACAGGCAGAGTAGATTTAGCATAATTCTTAAGGGCCCTAGGATTTTAAGATGCTAAATGAACATTGGCTTCACCAGCTTTGTTAATCCCTAACAAGAGAATCAGCCCGTCCCTTGAAGCTTTGAAACCAAGCATTGACTTCTCCTCTCTAACTGTGAAAATACCAGACGGCATCTTTCTCCAATAGAAGGCTATTTTTCAACATTGAAAACCTGTTGTTTAGTGTAGCCACTTTCACCAATGATCTTAGCTAGATCTTCTGGATAACTTTCTGCACCTTCTCTATCAGCACTTGCTGCTTCACTTTGCACTTTTATGTTATGAAGATAGCTTCTTTCCTAAAATCTCATGAACCAAGCTCTGCTAACTTCAAGCTTTTCTTCTACAGCTTCCTTACCTTTTTCATTCTTCATAGAAATGAAGAGAGTTAGGGCCTTGTGCTGAATTGGGCTTTGGCTTAAGAGAATGTTCTTCTATCCAGACTGCTAAAGCTTTCTCCATATCAGCAGTAAGGCTGTTTTACTTTCCTATGATTCATGTATTCCCTGGAGTAGCACTTTTAATTAACTTCAAGGACTTTTTCTTTGCATTCACAACTTGGCTAACTGTTTAATTTGAGAGATGTTTCCACAATCCACTTCTCTGACTCCTCTCTTCTATCTGAGGCTCTCACCTCCCTGCTGCCACTCAGCTTTTGAGAAACAAACCCAAAATAAAACATTATTTATCTTATTGCATCTTGAAAATAAAGTTTAACTGTATCATTTTATCATGAAGCTCCGGGTGCCTCCTATGGTCTCAGTACCTAACAGTCCCTCTTGAAGTTTTTGAGATATTTTCTCAGAGACAGATCCCTCCCTAAGATGAATTCTATGCTTACTATTCAGGTAGTAATATTTTCATTTTATTACATTTGTTAAGGTGCCCTTCTACAAGGAAGGTTGCTTGCTAATTCTCCTACTAAGCCCTAGAATTCATTGCTTTAAGAAATATTTTTTGGGGCTACTTACTCATGGACTGAGTAAGAAGAATCAGCATTGGACAAGACAAAAAAAAAAAGAGATTGCTCTCCTCATGTAGCTAACACTGTATTGAGGGAAAACAGAAAAGAAATAAGTAAACTAATGCTTTATTTTGAAAACACTAAATTGTAGTAAGTATCATGAAGAAAATGAAGCAGAGAAATGTATTTGAGAATTTCTAGTTGAGACTCCCTAGATGTGGTGATCAGGGAAATCTTCTCTGAAAAGGTAACATGTGAGCTGAACCCTGAATGACACAGAAAAGCCAACCATGCACAAGTCCAGAGAAAGTGCAGACCAGTGAGAGGGAAGAGCAAATCAAAGGTTTCCAGGGAGAAAGAGAGAATGAGGAGAGAGTCACAGTGAGTAAAGGGGAAAATGGCAAAAACTGAGGCCAGAAAGGAAGACAGAGGGCTGGTCCCACAGATATTATAGGCTACTTGTAATAGGGAGGCTTTGAAGAACTTTAAGCAAAGAAATGAAATGAGCTAATTTATTTATTTATTATTTTGCATTTATTTTTGTTATTGTTGTTTTTGAGACAGAGTTTCGCTCCGTCGCTCAAGCTGGAGTGCAGTGGTGCTATCTCTGCTCACTGCAACCTCCACCTCCTGGGTTCAAGAGATTCTCCTGCCTCAGCCTCCTGAGTAACTGGGATTACAGGTGTGTGCCACCATGCCCAGCTAATTTTTGTATTTTTAGTAAAGACAGGGCTTCGCCGTGTTGGCCAGGCTGTTCTCAAACTCCTGACCTCAAGTGATTCACCCACTTTGGCCTCCCAAAGTACTGGGATTACAGGCGTGAGACACCACACCCAGCCTAGTTTATATATGTAGAAGATTACTCTGGCTACTGCTTGAGGAATTTATATTAGATGGAGAGACCAAGAGTGGAAGCAAAGAACCAGGTAGGAGGCTATTTCTATTGTCCACGCAAGAGATGATTGTGGCTTTGACCAGGTTAGAAATGAGATGAGGAAAAGAAGACAGATTTGGGGTAAGTTTTAGAGATAGAACTGCATTTTTGCTATTAGTAGGTTGTGGGGGAGGGGTGTGGTCAGCTAGGTCTACCCAATCCATAAACATTTTTATTTCAACATCTGGAAGTGATGTTATACATTTAATGAAGGAGATGTAAATGCGATTTACTGAGCAGCTAAACAAGCATAACATTACACAGAGAAAACTAAAAGCACTAAAATATGGCTCTGGAATTAACTTCTAATAGCTCCTTCCTAGGAATCAGTTAAAGATATTATGTGAGTTTTTTCTTTTGTTTGTGTTTTCTGGTTTCTTCTAAAATATAAGATCCTTGAGGGCCAGGACTTCTGTGTTCTAATCAGTAATGTATGTCCAGCATCTAGTATAGGCTGCCTAGCAGAAGAAGGTGTTCAATAACTATTTCTTGATTGCCTTTTTTACTCAGTACCATACTGTATTCTTCTGGTAACAGACCAATCAACATCACACTAAGATTACTACTAGTAATAAAAGAATATTTACTGAGTGCTTACTACATACCAAGCACTGTTGTTAGCTCTTTGCATTTAGAGATGGATAAAATCTCCATTCCACTAGAGCAGAACAGAACTTGTGAAATAAGTGCTGTGTTCTTGATTTTAAATATGAAGAAACTGAGGCACAAAACGATTAAGTAACTTGCCCAAGATTGCTCTGCTAGAAAGTGGTAGAGATGGGACTTTATTCTAGATCCTCTTTGGCTTGCATTTACTACACTAGACATTCCCTTTCTTCCTCAATGCTTTTAATACAAATTACAGGGCATTCTTAGTTTCTTGGGTGCTACAGTGAAAAGTCTAAGCTCCATGAAGTATGGGGTATTGATTGTTACTGAGGCTCACTTTCCTCTGGTCCTGTAACTGTTGGGATTTTTTTGAATGAATTCTTGCTGTGTCAGCTCCCTATTAGCCTTTTCTGTTCTGCTCTAGTGGGATGGAGATTTTATCCATCTCTAAATCTTGGCAGGACTCAGAACTTCCAGATTGAGGTTGGGCTTGAGGAAAATCTCCCGAATGTGAAGAAAAATGGCCGCTGGAGACTTCCTATGCATCACTCTCAAACGTCCTCTTGGGCTCCAGCTCTCTGGGGTTTTGCTCTGGAACCACATCAGAACCACTAGCCCAGGTCACAGGTGCTCAGAGGGGCAACAGCAACCCACAAGTGGGGAGATACTGATGAAAGATGTAGGGAGAAAGAGATGGAAGCTGGGCCTTCAGGGATGCAGAGGGAAACACTGGTCCCTTCCTCTCAGTTCCAGATGTCACCAATCCCTGTTTGTTTTTTATCTGTTTCATGAGCAAAGAGGGTTGTGTTAAAGAATGTCTTTCTTCTTCAAGGACGTAGCAAAGGCCTGGAACTAGTTGCTGGGTAGTGAGTATTAATGACTAAAGCATGGGACACATTAAGCACGTTGCCTGACACATAATAAATGTTCGATAAATGTTAGCAATTATTGTTATTGTTAATATTTGTTAGAATATCATGTTAAAATGACATACTACATTTTTAAGCATAAGTGTGTGCCATCTGTGATAGATAAAACTCTGCTTCAAAGCAGGGTTTGGCCCTAGGTCCTGTGGAAAGCCCGTTATCCTGGGAACTGATTCTGCCATCCATGATAGGGGCTTGCTCTTGGATCCCAGTAACAGGCCTCACAAGAAATGTTTTCTTACTTTATGTTTAGAATCATAATTTTACAAGATTGCAGCTGATGTTAGAAGTCATTTCTGTCTAAGTTAGGTGGCCTCTGATGTGCTTATAGAGCACCTCGTACTTAGACCTGCTCTACTGCTCACATTACTGGGATAGAATTAACATGTTAGTTAGCAGTATCCTCCACTAGACTGTCAGTTCTTTGAGACCTGGGACTGCATATTGTTTACCAATATGCACAGGTATTATACCCGGCCCATTTCAGGAGCTCAAAAAGTATTGATTGAGTAAATAAATATGTGAATACTAGCCACCACTTATCTAGAAACTAAATTTCTCCATAAAACATCCTTAATTTGTAACTATACAGCTGTTTCTAGAATCCTCCAGAAACAGGGAAATCATAGTTTTCCTGCTGCTAGAAAGTTCTTTTTGTTTAATCAATACCAAACCTACTACAACTTCTACCCATTGGTACCCATAGTCTGATGTAGCCAAGTAAGTTGCATTCCATTCTATTAACAGCTCCTCAAATACTTGCAACAGCTCCTTTCTTTCTCTGGGCCTTCCCACATGTTTCTCTTTCTATCAAGGAGACTTTGTCACCACTTTTGGCTTCACAAAAATCTATTCCACTTTTATGTTCTAACTTTAATGTCACTTTTCTAACAACTTTGTATGAATCATGTTCTCACTGTTATTCTCTTTCATAGTCTTTTTTTCATTTCTGTCTCTGTACTTTTCACAATTTATAATTATTTATGTATCAATCAGGACAGAAATCCAATACAAATTAACTTAATCCATAGAAAGAAATCTGTTGCCCTACCTAACCTGAAAGCCATCTTTAGATTCAGAAGTTAACTTGCAAATCCAGGACTCTTTCTCTTTGAATCTCCTAAATTCTGCCTTACCCTATGTTACTATCATTTATTTTTAAGTAGCTTTTTTCCCTATGAGATGGCAAAAATGGTCATTGTCTCTTCCATGGACCATGGTTCCTAAGAAAAGAGTGTAATTGTCTGCCAAGTGACTTATGCAAAACTTCTGGGCATGAACTAAATGGCATATCTTAGATCACGTGGCCATGGTTAAACCAATCACTGAAAGCAGGGGTCATGGATGGACCAGGTCTGGACCACCTGGCCATTTTGGGCTCAGTGGATGTGTAGGGAAATTTGTAAGACCAGGACTTGAGGAAACTATGCTCTCCTTTATGAAAAGTAATGGACCATTTCTCAAAGGAAGAGATCCTGGGCAAGCACAAAACATGGGGTTTTTATAATAACCCCCTTTTGTTGTTGTTCTTATTAAATACCCATTTTCCCCTCAACTAATACATGTTATATTAGCAGGAGCCATTTCTGTTTTCTTTGTCTTTAGCCAGAGAACCTAGCACATAGTGGACACTCAATTTATTGAATGAATTAGTGTTTGAAATGTGTCTTCTCTTCTTTAGACTAAAGCTCGCTCCCACTCTGTTCTTGAAACCTTTCTTCATATCACCTGGTTTTCATCATTTCCTGAAATTACTATCAAATTTTGTATCAACCCGTACCACGAATGAAGTCTTGGACTTTGGGAAAACAACTCTGAGCCAGAGATTCCTCATCTGCCAAGTGGGAAAAATGATTTCGACATCAGCTTTGGAGAAGATTCAATGAGATAATAAAAGTGCTTTGTAGATTACTCCATATGAGAGTTAAAGTAAAAGTAGTATGACCTGCTAATGGGCTCTCCTGAGAGGTGCTTTCAGATTTGGTCGTCCAGTGAATGTGTGAAAATCAGAGGTTGAAGATTCCTTACATTGAACTCAAATTTACTACCTCTGGAAAGCTTTCCAAACCCTT
Source organism: Piliocolobus tephrosceles (assembly GCF_002776525.5). Lineage (NCBI taxonomy): Eukaryota > Metazoa > Chordata > Mammalia > Primates > Cercopithecidae > Piliocolobus > Piliocolobus tephrosceles. The sequence continues at coordinate 36,594,431 of NC_045446.1, forward strand.
TTCTGGTGTTGGCATTGTATTTTTCAAGATCCCACTGCCTACTGGAGATTCCCAACTCTGACCCAGAGATCTGAAAGAAAGGACCATGCTCACTTCCGCAACATGCAGCACCATGGAGAGAATGGGAAGCCCGTGACACAGATTGGCAGGGATACCACCACACATCTACTGCTTCATAGTTAGTTCTTTGCTTTAACCTTCTCTCTGTTATAAATGATGCCTAATCCATGTAATGAAAGAAAAAAAACCTGTAAATCTTAAGACAGGTTGTTTTTGTTTTGGTATGAAAATAAAAACCCTAATGCAAGAGAGGTTCACCTTCCGACGTAAACATGTTGATTAAATATGTTCAAGTGTCTAAGCACTTAACAAAAGCTTTCCTAACTTGAATCAAACATCTCTTATCACTCTCTTGAAGGTTCTGGTCTAGCCTTGGTGAAATGCTTGCGGTTCCTCAAACTTGTCTTCTATATCTCTGTTCTTTCTGGGTTTTAATGTTCCCTCTGCTGTCCCTTTTTCCTCACTATCTCTTCTCTTTTTCTGTAGCTCATTTCTTCCAGGAAGTCTTCTTTGGTCATCACCACAAAGGATAGGTTATGTGCCCTCCCATGTGCTGCTTGTACTTACCATCTTGTCAATGAGAGCAGGACCCCTATTTGTCTATATTTTTCATCCCTCAATTTTCAATATAAAAAGCATATGGCACATAGTAGGTACTCGGGTATTGTTTTTCCAATAAGTGAGTTCCCAACTCCAGATAACAAGAAGATACATCTTCTACTCAGAAATAAAATTTCAAGCATAACCCATTGTCTGTCCCTCTATCAATCTGGGTCTTTTCAATAAGGTCATTTAAGAGTCATCATTTTCCACCCACACACATGGAATTTGAACAGCGGCTTGTGATATTTGGAACGGATTTAGAGATCTTGGTGATTATTTGGATGGATTTGTATCATGTTGCAGTCCCCATAGCATGTCAAGCCTTTGATCAATATACAGAGTAGATGTGGGCCAACCAACTGATAGGAGCTAGCAATGGGCCCAGAGCATCCTTTCCTAGGAACTAAGATACATGTGGCCTTTTCTATACTACTTTGGCCACATTCTTGAGTGCTCATGTTCTCTACAATCAAGGTCATGACTTTTTTAGGGATGCTGACAAATACAAACTCACCAGGGAAATTCTAATCATCCCTAAGCTAGCTGGAGCTCTCTAACCATGAGTCGTAACCTTAATAAGTATAAGTAGATGCCATCTGTCCATCCACCTCCGCACGGCTGCACTAGCCCCTTCTTTGTCTGCTCTGTCTGGGAGAGTTGCCAACTTCCTATTAGGGGCCTTTCTTAGAGCAAGGAGAGGGCCTCTTGTTTCTCACTAGGTCCAGGTCTTGTCCTTCAAATGAATGAAAAAGCAACAATGTGTCTCACTGATTTGAGGGTACTTCCCAATGTATCCCCTTTTCCAGGGATTCAAAGATTTACACTTTTGAAATCGTTCCCTTGGGTTATAGTAGCATTCTACCCAAAGATCCCTGAAAATGTGTTCATCAAATAGGACTCTTTTACTTTCAAGTGATTGAAAATCCAAATCAAACTGCTTTGAGAGAAAATGGAAACTCATTGGTTCATATCACTGAAAAGACTGGGGGTAGTGCTGGCTTCAGACAGAGCTTGATTTAAAGGACCTAACAAGTTTTCAGGAACCAGTTTTCTTTCTACATCTCTTCCTTTAGCTGCTCTGTGTTAACTTCCTCTCAGGCAGCCCCCTTGGGGGACTCTAGCAGCAAATGACTTCTGTTTCTTCCAGTTCCACGTGTAGCTCTTGTGCCCTTGTACTCAAGCAAAAGTGGCATAATTGGCCTTGATTGGAGGTAAATGTCTCATCCTGGGTCACATGCCCATCCCTAAATGAATCACTGTGACTGGGGAAATAAGATGTCCTACTGGGCTAGGCCTGAGGTCATATACCAAAGGGCAGAGTTAGCACCACAAATATGCATGGAGTGGGAGTGTGGCACTAATTGTTCCTCAAAGGAAATTCAGAATGCTACTTCTAGAAATAAAAAATAAAAAAGCAAAATAAAATAGATACTGTGCAGCAAAAAAAACAAAAATGGCAAAATTTTACCACAGAATGAATCTATGCATCAAAAACCTTAAAAATGTTTATTCTTTCTCCCTACTTCACATTCTCTCTCATAGGTAATATTATATGTGTATGAATATATACCTATACATACACACACACATATATCAACACCAGATATACAAAGATTTATGTTCAAAGGCACAGAGATGATCATTGCATCATTATCTAAACAAGAGGGAGTTGGCTACCTATATTATGAGAAAATCAAATAATAAATTGCTAAAATGGTATTTCTTAAGAACATTTCATGGCATAAAAAAGTGATCATAATATAAAAAGAGGTGAATGAATATAGTATGTGGAAATTATGTTTTAAATACGTATTCATAAAAATATAGACGTTAAGAGCAAAATGTTAGCAGTGGTTATCTATGTTTTCAGGGTTTTAAAAAAATATTTTCTTAATTTCTTTTACAATCAGAAAAAATAAGCTAGTTCATTTTTAAGGTAAATGTTACTTGGGGTTGTACAGTCACATTGTTCAGATTACCAACACCAGGCAGGGTTTTGAGGTCAGATAAATTTTGATGAAGAGAACATTTCAGGGAAGGTTTATTGTATAGAAGTGTTTCCTGAAAGGATATACAGAAAAATATTCTGTGAGTCAACTAAAAGAAAGAAGAACCAAAAACCTGGGACGGGTAACAAGAAGCATAGCAAAGAGGAATAGCTTTATGCTGGGTGGGCTCAAATTAGTTCTGGGTGGGCCCGGATTATCTTGGCCAAAATTATTTCACTTCAAAAGGCTTCTACAGAGGTGGACATCATCCTTAGCTCATTAGAAAAAGTGATATGTAAAGCATGACTGAGACTAATAAGCCCTGTGATTCAAGGCATGTGAGGGCAGCAGTATTGTCCCATGAGCTTTGGGCATGGGAGAGACTTCTCACAACTTTCCCCAAACCTGCCATTACTCTGAGGAACAGCTTGAACAATTATAGAAACCACAATAATTAAATACCTTATGCATGTGTCATAAGGCATTCTGTACTTTTCAAAAGTATCCTACCTCTTCTGATCTTTAAAAACTCTGTGACCTAGGAAGTACCCATGTTCCCATTTATCAGATAAGGAAGGCAAGGCTTTGGAAGAGAAGAAAGCTTAGTTGGAGAGAATTTTAATAAAGATGTTGGATTTGCATTCAAGCTGATTTGGGGGTATGTTGTGAGAAGAGGGCAGGCAATTTTGTGGACCCCACAAGGTTAGGAGCTAAAGTATAGCCATGCCTCATGGAGCCTACAAAATAAAGGATCGAGTACTCAAGCTCTTCTCGGGAGCAACATTATACGTTTTCTCCTCTCTGCTCCTCTCTACCAGTGGGTCTCATTCTTCTTCAGATCTTCCTCTACTTCATCATCTTGCACATGGCCCAACATTGTCCACCTGCCCTAAAAACTTGATGGCCTTACAAATCCAGGGGCCACCACCAACCAACTTCTGCGCATCTTAGTCCAAACCCCCAAGGGCAAGAACCTTGCTGGTTCAATACAGCCTTTGCATAGGACCAAGATTAAAGTAAGATATTCTGAGACCCAAAATACTGAAAAGATCGTATTGCCCACCTCCATGAATGATTGAAAATAAAGACAAGACTATTTCATAAAATACTATTTTATATACTATTACATGTGGCAACGTTTTGACACACACACACACATACACACACACACAAACCTTTAGGACAGGCGTCCCCAACCTCCTGGCCACAGACTGTTACTGGTCCGTGGCCTGTTAGGAACTGGGTCACACAGCAGAAGGTTAGCAACAGGCAAGTGAGTAGTTCGTTCGTTCGTTCTTTCTTTCTCTTTCTTTCTTTCTTTCTTTCTTTCTTTCTTTCTTTCTTTTTTTTTTTTTTTTTTTTTTTTTGACAAGGTTTTACTTCATCACTCAGGCTGGAGTGCAGTGGTGCAGTCTTGGCTCACTGCAACCTCTGCCCTCCCGGTTCAAGCGATTCTCCTGCCACGGCCTCCCAAGTAGCTTGGATTATAGGCACATGCCACCACATCTGGCTAATTTTTGTATTTTTTGGTAGAGTCAGGGTTTTGCCATGTTGGCCAGGATGGTCTTGAACTCCGAACATCAAGTGATCCACCTGCCTTGGTCTCCCAAAAGTGCTGGGAGTGCAGACGTGAGCCACTACACTTGGTCAAAGCTTCATCAGTATTTATAGCCACTCCCCATTGCTCGCGTTATCCCCTGAGCTCCAACTCCTGTCACATCACTGGTGGTAGATTCTCAAAGAAGCACAAACCCTAGTGTGAACTGCCCATGCAAGGGATCTAGGTTGCACACTTCTCATGAGAATCCAGTGCCTTATGATCTGTCACTGTCTTCCATCATCCCCAGATAGGGCAGTCTAGTTGCAGGAAAACAAACTCAGGACTCCTACTGATTTTACAGTATGGTGAGTTGTATAATTATTTCATTATGCATCATGATTTAATAATAATAAAGTGCACAATAAATGTAATGCACTTGAATCATCCCGAAGCCATCCTCACCCAACCCAGTCCGTGGAATAATTTTCTTCCGTGAAACTGGTTCCTGGTGCCAAAAAGTTTGGGGACCGCTGCTTTAGGAAAGAGGGAGTTTCTATATTTTCAAGTTCTTTCAAAATGCCTCATATTATGGAACAGTCTCTCAACTTCATTTTGAACATAAGAGGACTGTTTAGGGAAGGTATGTTAGGCTATAACTGCCTGAGTTAATGCTGGCGTGGGATAACTCAGAGGTTACCTGGCAGAATTGATTTAAAAAAAAGGAGACAAAGAAATTCAACACAGGTTTACTACTTATTATGATAATGAACCCATAATTATTATGAATATGAGCCCATAATTCTAAATGTTGAATATTGCTGTAAACAAGCTTTTTAAAAGTCATTTTAATGTGCAACGGAATAAGTGCTAACATTGTGGAAATTGTAAATATGCACATATGAATACCTCAAAGATCCTGGTATTATGAAAATGGGTCCTTGTATGCTTAAGATAAAATATCCAGTGACCGGTTATATGAGGATTCAATAAATGCTCTATCACTAACAAAACATGCAGAAATGCAAATGATGTTCTCTAAAAATGAACTTTTTGAGTTTTAAATGCATAACGGATTCAAAAAATAGTTCTAGTGAAAACAAAAGTATTCATGTCAAAGATAGTTTTTTTGCATAAAGGAACATAAAACTATTGACCACTGTTCATAAGTATTTACAATAAAGTAAACAATATACATTTAGATAACATTCTGATTACTGCAAAGTTGTTTTTACTCACTTTTGCTGAATCAGTAAAGCAAATACTGAAAAGATTGAGCCTACATGTAAGGAATGAGTTAGGATAAGAAAAAAAAATGCAGGTCAGCTGGGCTCAGTGGCTCACGCCTGTAATCCTAGCACTTTGGGAGGCCGAGGTGGGCAGATCACAAGGTCAAGAGATCAAGACTATCCTGGCCAACATGGTGAAACCCCATCTCTACTAAAAATGCAAAAATTAGCTGGGTGTGGTGGCACGCACCTGTAGTCCCAGCTACTTGGGAGGCTGAGACAGGAGAATCACTTGAACGAGGGAGGAAGAGGTTGCAGTGAGCTGAGATCATACCACTACTCCAGCCTAGAAACAGAGTGAGACTCTGTCTCAAAAACAAACAAACCAAAAAAAAAGAAAACCCATGCAGGCCAATAGGTTGGATTACAAAACGTTATTCACACATTTATGGCAGAAGGTCCTAAATTGCCAACATCTCTAACCATCTGATTAGGTTTCTATAAGCCAAATCTTAGATATCCCATGAATCATGACCTTTTAGTCAAGGTAGCAACAGGGATTTCAACATTTTGTTAAGGAATGTCCCAATGGAGACATTTTTAAATGTTCACTTAACTTAGTTGTGTTTAGCTAATTAAAACACACTGGCATTTGTCTAGTTTCCTCATCTGGATGGGGAAACCTCCTGTGATGGCAGTGCTAAAATTTTTCCTTTTAGGAATTTTGCAAGCAAACCACTGAATTTGTAGATATAGATGCTTTAAAATTATCCAATTTAAATTGTCCTATTAATTAGAATCACTTATTTCACTTGAAGTTTATGACTTCAGGAAAATTTTCAATATAACTTGAAGTGATTATCTCGTATTTTGCTCAGAATAATGGCATCTCAGAAACATGGGTTTACCTGTGATTTTTTTGTTTTGGTGAATGTTTAAAAATTTACAGGTGCATTTTATGTATACACACACACACACAAACAAAAAACCTAGAATGGTCCTTAGGCTTATGAGAACACAAGTTCTGATTGAATAATGACTATGGACATAACCCTCAACATTTAGAAAAGCTGTCCTTTAATGCGGAGGAAACGATATACCATGGTATCAAATGTTCTTTTCTGATAAAGGAAGCAACTACAGGAAGCTTTTATTTATTTGTTCAAAGTAACCAGTGCTATGGATGAAAAAAAAAAAAACAAAAAAACAAAAAACCAACAACTCTTCCAATGCTACTTTCAAAATGAACATATCAAACTGGATTTCCATTAGAATGTAGTTATTTTGTCACACTAGTAAATAAAAAACCAAGACCCAAATTATATATATATATATTTATGTGTGTGTATATATATACACATACACACACATATATATATACACATATATATATACACATACACCTATGAGAATCCATATATGTATATACATAGACACACACATATATATACATAAAAATGTGAACAATTATTGAGCTTCATCTTCTGGACAAGCTTGTCAAGTTAGTCTCTCTTCATAAAAAGCAATTACAATTTGAGGACATTTCATATTCACCTCTCTTGAGGCCAGCACCGAGTCTGCCTCATCTGAATCTTTCCATTTCATGAGAAACATCAATTCCCCACTGCCGTCTGTGGCACCAATTATTCTTTCAGGATCAGGACCTCTGGCAAATCCTCTTTGTTTGTCAGCAGTGTCTCTTTTCTTCTTTGATTTGCTGTCATCAGATTCACTGTCAGATAAAGATTTTCTTTTTGTACCATCTTTTCCTTTGCCAGCTTTTTGAGAATTAAGAAATGCTTCAATCAACTCTACACAATATAAATTTTCTTCAGGTTCCCAAGTATTGTCAGCATCTGTAAATACCTTCCACTTCAGAAAATATTCCACTTTCCCATTCACTACCCGTTGATCTAGATCTAGTACTTTTTCCATCACAAATTATACAGGCTCTGCTACTTCAAGTTTTTCATCCTTTCCATCTGTTTCTTTCCCATTTTTTGCCATATAGTTTTATTGGAGGCTTCTTTATTCACCGCCTCCGAGCTGCTATGGGGTCTCAGGTCTGCAGTGTCTCAGGCCCTGCGCCACTCCAGCTCCAGCCACAACCGAAGTCTGAGGGAGCCGGGGAGCTGCGTGTGGGGCGGCGCTGGGGAGGGGTGGCACCGCCCACGCCAGATGGCCAAGGGGCAGGGCCTGATGTCAGAGATACTTTTGAAGAGTTTGAACAAGAGTGTTTTGTGATCTATGAGAAAGAAAAACATACTTCTAAATTGATATATTTTATATATAATTTATAATACGTAAATATAACTATTTAATGAATTAGATACAATATGCATTCATTTAATTATTTCATCTACATACATACCTAAAAGTTTATCACTCACATTGGCAAACGAAACTTTCTTCTTGACTTTCTCAGTGGGAGAGTAAGGAATGACCTCATATTAGGGCACTCATATTCATGCATATACGACAAATATAAAGAATTCAAGAAAACTTCTGATTTTTGTCATGACCACTATTTTATTTCTTTTTTGAAATATCAAATTTCAAAATATTTCAAAAAGATTTTGGGGGTATGTTTGTCTTTGATTCTGCTAGTGCACTCTGTGTATGCTTGACCTACTTGTTAACTCTTCTAAGTCTCCTTGGGTCTGTTGTCCAAGTGTTATCCAGTAGCTGAAATCTAGGAGGAATAGGATCATGTGGTACAAAAGCAGCCACATAGACTTCCTTTTCATGGTCTGGGATAGATCCTTATCCCCTCTATCACTCTCTATAGGGATTAGAATCCCTTTATCCCAGTTTTTGGCCTCCGTTCTACTCAAGGAGTGCAGTAATAGCAAAATCTCATTAACCCCTCTAAGTAGTGTTCTAGTACAAACACTTGGTGGCTTAAAACAACAAGAATTTCTTTTCTGATAGTTCTGGAATCCAGAAGTCTGAAATCAAGGTGTTGGCAGGATTAGTTCCTTCTGAAAACTTTGAGGGAAAATCCATTCCATGCCTCTCCTAGCTTCTGGCAACTGCAGGTAATCCTTGGCATTTCTTGGCCTGTAGGCACATGGCTCCACTTTTTGCCTTTGTCGTCACATGGCCTTCTCCCTTGTGTAACTACATTTCAAGTGTCCCTTTCCTTTCTCTTATAAGAACACCAATCACTGGATTAGGACCCACCCTAAGTCCAGGATGATCTCATGGTCATTCTTAATTTAATTGCCCTAAATTAAGAATCTATGAGATTCTTTTTCTGACTAAGATAATCTTCACAAGTTCTAGGTGTTAGCACTTGGACATATTTTGAGGACCACCATCCAACCCACTCTACCTACCTTATTTCCTAGACAGTAATTAACTATTTTTTGATAATGATAGTTTTGAAAACAACACCCAGAAAGCTGCATTTCTACAGCACTTGACTGCTGGGGCAGACACCTTTTTGATTCGTTATGGAAGTCCGAGCAGTTCCTGGATAAGATAGAGAAAAGAGCCAGTATGGGATTTTACCCAGATTTTTTAACATTATTTTTACTCTGCACTGGGGTTAGATGGGGAGCATGGAAATTAGCAATTGAAAAGGTGAATTTAACTTAAAAATAAACCACAGGCCTGGATTGGATGCCCCTTCCCTGTACTTTTCCTATAATTTACTTGTATTCTTCACAAGACTGAGGTCTGAGAAGGCAGAGGCTGTCTTGTTTACCATTGTATCCCTAACACAGGCCTGATATAAATTAGGCAGTCCACAAATATTTGTTAAATGGTAAAACAAATGAATGAAAGAAAGGAAACTTCTTTAGCACATTGGGCCATGTATCTAAGACTTCGCTTTCACATGGGGTCCTATCTGCCCAGTCCACACTTCCTCTCACTTGAAGTTCTGGATACTCAAGTTTTGAACACTCCCCAAGAGATTGGCTGTCTATAAGTCTGAGGCACCCAATTCTCCATTTTTCTACTGTTTTTTTTTTTTTTTTTTTATGCTTTCCATAGAACAAAAATTAGAATGGGGCTAAGTCAAGAAGACTCCTCATTAATGAAGTCCTAGATTCCCAGATACATATACAAAGAAGAGTCAAACGTAAAGTGCCTCTGTAAAACTTCTAACAGAAATAAACAATTTTATTAAGGAAGCTGTCCTGGAGAGAGAGAGAGAGAGAGAGAGAGAGAGAGAGTGTGTGTGTGTGTAGTGAGGGATGTCTTCCTGAATATCAAAACTGAGTGGCCATAGGAGAGATGTATTTTCTAGAAAATCAAACTACAAGTTCAGGTCCCAGAAGATAAGATCAAAGTTCAATCTCACTGGCCTCCCTCCCTCTTCTGTGACCCATTCCTCCATGGCCTTGACATGCCTTTGCTATTAATTAATGTAATAATTAGTACCTGAAGAGTTATTGGATAAGATAGGTAAACTTATCCATCCCTTCTAGAAGTATTCAAAATTTGATAAGATAGGTCAATGAAGGCCCCATAGCCTTCCAGCTGCAAAGGAATCACTCCTTGTCATTCCTCTGGGTAGCAGTGGAAGTGGGGGTGAGAAACATATTTTCCATGCCATCTGGGTAGACATAGACTCTGCCAATTTGCAGGATCTGTGCAGATATGGACTCTGCCAATTTGTAGGGCCAGTGTTGGGAAACAATATTCTCTCTTCTATTCTATTCTCTTCTCTTTTCTATCTCCTTCCTTCTATGTCTAAATCAACAGTCGCTAGTTTCTGCTATGCTTCTTCATGACATTTTATTCTGTAAATACTTCCTGCTTAGTCCAAAAATGGTTAGACAAATCAAACATGATTTACCTTTCTGGCTAATCTCATCAGAACGCATTCCAAATTGAGCAATTAAAAAATGGCACCCAAATTTTATCTCAGTTGTCTTCTTCTCTATAACCTAGTATAGTTCTGGGCAGAAAGGAGATTCTCAATTTATTCTTAATATATTGTAAGAAATTAGATTGTCTCTAAGATAAGCAATGAGTTTAATTTAAGTAAATTGTAATTAAAGTAGAGAAAAAGAACATATTATTTGAAGAAGGATGGTTCTAGGCTCAATTTGGAACCACAAAATAGTCTGTCACTTTGGGGAAAATTATATAAATTGATTTTCTCATCTGTAAAATGGAGGTGTTAATAAGTAACTTACAGGGTTGTGGCAGGTCTTGAAAGAAAAAAGAAATATATGGGGCTGGGTGCAGTGGCCTGTAATCCCAGCACTTTGGGAGGCCGAGGCAGGCAGATCATGAGGTCAGGAGTTTGAGACCAGCCTAGCCAACATGGTGAAACTCATCTCTACTAAAAATACAAAAATTAGTTGGGCGTGGTGGCGCAGGCCTATAGTCCCAGCTACTCAGGAGGCTGAGGCAGGAGAACCGCTTGAACCTGGGAGGTGGAGGTTGCAGTGAGCCAAGATCATGACACTGCAGTCCAGCCTGGGTGACAGAGTGATATTTCATCTCAAATATATAATATATATACATATTATATATTATATATAATTATTTATATAATATACACATATTTTATATTTACATGGCTATATACATATTATATATTATATATTATACATATTATACATATATAATATATACATATTATATATTATATATGGAAAATACCTGGCACATAAAAGCTGTTCATTAAATATAAGCTATCTTTCCTTCTAAGCCCTGAAACTGTTTTGATATTGAGTAAGAGGTATTTTTTCCCCATAATAAATGTTACATGTAGACACATTTACTCCAGATTTCAATACAGCTGTATTCAGACCCAGACTTGTTTAAAATATCGAAAAAGGAGCATGTATGATTTTCAATATGGGCTTATGCTGTACACATAAGACTTGGGCATTTGACTGTATGTAAATCGTATCTAAAAATTTTTTTCCTACTCTCTCACCTCCCAAAATAGTGGGATCATGTTTCTATTCTCTGGAAGGCCCTCTGACATCCTGTCCGAGCCTCCAGCTGCAGATATGCCCCAGCTGGGAAAGGTGAAGACAAGGTGCTTAAACGTTTATGTACTGCATTTCCTCAATTACAAATCCACATTTTCTCATTTTAGTATTTCCGGAGAAGCAACTTATATTCAATGTACATTTGATACAGTGTTTCTTCTCTCCACTGCAGCCTCAAGCCACTCACCCTTCTATTCTCTGGAAGGTTACTCTTAAATTAACAGTGTATCTCTGGAATTTGTAACACATCTTGGAAATAACTTGCATTTGCCCTCAAGGAGCCAATGAGCTAGTTATCTGCTACCTGAATGTAGATAATCTAAGAATAAATAGTAATGAATACATTTTGAGCGTTTTCTAGCTGCCGGGAACTGTTCTAAGGTGTTATGTATATGAATTCACTTAAGGCTCAAGACAAAACTCATTGTAATAGTAAGATCATTAACCCCATATTATAGATGAGGATAGTGAGACTCAGAGAAATTAAGGAGCTTCCATAAATTCAAAATGTGTAAGTGGAGCCCTCACAACATGGTGAAACCCCATCGCTACAAAAACAAAACAAACAAACAAAAATTAGGCAGGCATGGTGGTACATGCCTGTAGTCCCAGCTACTCAGGAGGCCGAGGCAAGAGAATCACTTAAGCCTGAGAAGCAAGGCTACAGTGAGCCAAGATGGTGCCACTGCACTCCAGCCTGGAGGACAGAATCTCAAACAAAATAAAACAAAATGAAAACAAAAACAAACAAACAAAAAACCAAAGTGTGTAAGTGGGAGATCTGGCATTTGAGTTCAGGCAATCTGGCTCCAGAGGCTATGCCTTTTACCACCACATCTCACTGCCTCTCTAAATGAGATAATGTCAGTAATAGGAAAATTTAAGTGCATTTATCAAAACCTGTAAATCAAAAATTCTGAATTCTAAGGCCCCCCAACCATCTGAATGGACCCCTCCTCTCAGCCAAGGGCATTCCAAAGTTAACCTGTAAAACTTGTTCAGGCCATGATGGGAAAGGGGGAGTCAAACATGCCTCATTATACCCTCCTCCCTTTTGGAATTTAGGAAAAGCCAACCAGCATTAACATCAACACAGACCTTAAGTCTGATAAGAAACATTTAGAATCTATTCTCTCTGAAGCCTGCTACTTGGAGGCTTCACCTGCATGATAAAACCTTGGTCTTTACAACCCCTTATCTTAACCTAGACATTCCTTTTTATTGAAAATAACCCTTGCAACCAGTTGCCAATCAGAAAAATTTTAAGTCTACCTATGACCTGGAAGTCCCCTCACACTTTGAGGTGTCTCACCATTCCAGAACAAATCAATGTAAATCTTACATGTATTTGATTGATGGCTTGTGTCTCTGTAAAATGTGTAAAACTAGGCTGTGACTCAACACTCTGGACACGTGTTCTTAGGATATCTCGAGGGCTATGTCGTGGGCCATTGGTCACTCATATTTGACTCAGAATAAATCTCTTCAAATATTTTACAGAGTTTAAATATCAACAAGTTTTCATCAACAAGTCCATTGAGTGCACTGAGAACAAGGGAGTGGCACGTCATCATTCTGACCCTTGGGGGTGAATTGTCTTGGAATACACACACATGAAACCTAAATGTGAAAAATGTGAGGCTCAGAAAGCACCTTCCATATCACAGTATAACTCTAGTGTGGCTGAGTCAAGAGGGGCTCTGTGGAGGACTCCATTCATGGACTGGTCACATTACTGGAAAGTGGCCTTGAGGGCCACCTCTGAGTTAAGAGGGGTGTGTGTGTGTGTGTGTGTGTGTGTGTGTGTGTGTGTGTGTGTGTGTAGAGCAGATAGTACTCAGTTGGCTCCAGCTACCCCTTCCCACTGCCACTAGCAGAACCCAGTCACATCCCAATCTGACTTCAAACAGAGAGGCCCCATTTTTAGTTGACCTGCTCTTGTCAAACTCAGCAAAGACTTTCATCCTGTCAAGTCAATTCTCAGTCCTTTTCTTAACTTGTCTTTTAGCCCATACCTCCATCCTTGACCATCCCAGCTGGGAGTGACTACGTTTGGAGCTTCCATGGCTATTTCCTATAGTATTGTGGTACTTATCACAATTACCAGCTCTGTGTATATGTATCTTACCAGTAAAAATTCCCCACTGGACCCTAAATTATTTCAGGGCAGTAATACCATTCACCTCTGTGCCCCCAAAGCCTGGCACACAACTGCTGCTCAAATGCTCAATGACAGTGTTTGGACACCTGGTATATTAGTCCCTTCTCACACTGCTATAAAGAACTACCAGAGACTGAGTAAATTTATGAAGAAAAGAGGTTTAATTTACTCACAGTTCTGCAGGCTGAACAGGAAGTGTGGCTGGGAGGCCTCAGGAAACTTACAATCATGGTGGAATGCAAAGGGGAAGCAAGCACATCTTACCATGGCAGAGAAGGAGAGACAGAGAGAGCAAAGGGAGAAGTGCCATACACTTTCAAACTACCAGATTTTGTGAGAACTTACTATCATGAGAACAGCAAGGGGGAAATCCATCACAGTGATTAAGTTACCTCCCACCAGACCCCTCCTCCAACACTGAAGATCATAATTCAACTTGAGATTTGGGTGGAGACAAAGAGCCAAACCATATCATTCTGCCCCTCCCAAATCTCATGTCATTCTTACATTTCAAAACACACTCATGCCCTTCCAACAGTCCTCCGAAGTCTTAACTCACTCCAGCATTAACCCAAAAGTCCAAGTCCATAGTCTCATCTGAGACAAGGCAAGTCTCCCCTGCCCATGAGCCTGTAAAATCAAAACCAAGTTAGTTACTTCCAAGATACAATGGGAGTGCAGGCATTGGTTAAATGCTCCCATTTCAAAATAAAGAAATTGGCTAAAACAGAGTGATTACAGGCCCCACACAAGTCCAAAACCCAGCAGGGCAGTCATTAAATCTTAAAGCTCCAAAATAATCTCCTATGACTCCATGTCTCACATCAAGGGTGCGCTGATGCAGGGGATAGGCTCCCAGAGCCTTGGGCAGCTCTGGCTCTGTGGTTCTGCAGGGTACAGCCACTACAGCTGCTCTCATGGGCTGGTGTTGAGTGCCTGCAGGTTTTCCAAAAGCACAGTGAAATTCGTCAGTGGTTCTACAATTCTGCGGTCTGAAGGATGGTGACCCACTTCTCACAGATCCACTAGGCAGTGCCCCAGGGGAACTAGGGGAAGCAGACATGTCTTACCATGGCAGAGCAGGAGAGAACAAAGGCAGAAGTGCTACACACTTTTTTTGTTTTGTTTTGTTTTGTTTTGTTTTGTTTTGTTTTGTTTTGTTTTTGAGATGGAGTCTTACTCTGTCGCCAGGCTGGAGTGCAGTGGTATGATCTCAGCTCCCTGCAACCTCTGCCTCCTGGGTTCAAGCGATTCTCCTGCCTCAGACTCCTGAGTAGCTGGGACTACAGGTGCATGCCACCATGCCCAGCTAATTTTTGTATTTTTAGTACAGATGGGGTTTCACCATGTTGGCCAGGATGGTCTCAATCTCGACCTCGTGATCCACCTGCCTTGGCCTCCCAAAGTGCTGGGATTACACATGTGATCCCCCACACCCGGCCTGTGCTACATACTTTTAATCAACCAGATCTCACGGAGAACTCACTATCATGAGAAGAGCAAGGGGAAAATCCACCTCCAAGTTCCAATCACCTCCCACCAGGCCTCTCCCCAACCCTGAAAATTATAATTCAACAAGAGGTTTGGGTGGGAACACCAAGTCAAACCATATCACCTGAGTTCTTATCATCTTCTGCCACTAAACCTTAGGCAAGTCACTAGACTTCTATGCCTCAGTTTCTCCATCTGTCAGGTGACTAGAAACAGTGTCTAGCATATAGTAGGTACCCAACAAATACTTTTGGATAAATAAATGAATGAATACATGAGTGACTATAAATACATATCTATTTCTACCTGCAAATAAATTGAAGATTAAGTAGGCTACTGTGGTCAAAAGCCTGCTGGAGAACTAGTAACTATGCAGTAAGCATCAAATATTTTTAAATCTCAGAATGTAGTAGGCATGACCAAGATGCCTAACAGAATGGCTATTGCAGTATCCTAATATGACTCGCAATGATCTCCATCTCCTTGTATTCATACTTTTGTGAATCTGGGATGAACTGTGTGGTTAACAGAATACTGCAGAAGTTACAGTGTGTGATGTGTGTCTGCCAATGCTAGATTAAAAAAAAAAAAAATGCATGGTCACCTCTACCTTGGGTTTTGCATTGCTTCCTCTGGGGAAAGCCAGCCACCATGTCAGGAGAAGACTCAGCTCTATGGAGAGGCCTAGAAGAAGAGAAACTAAGACCTCCACCAACAGCCAGTACCAGCTTGCCAGCCACGTGACGGAGCCACCTTAGAAGTAGATCCTCCGGCCTCCATCAGGTCTTAGAGCAACTGCAGCCCCAGCTGACATCTTGAGTGTCACTTCATTAGAGACCCTAAGGAAGATCATGCACCTAAACTGCTCCTCAACTCCTGACCCAAAGAAACTGTGAAATAGGATAATTTTTTTTTTTTGTTTTGTTTTGTTTTTTGAGATGGAGTCTCGCTCTGTCACCCAGGCTGGAGTGCAGTGGCGCAATCTCTGCTCATTGCAAGCTCCATCTACCAGGTTCAAGCCATTCTCCTACCTCAACCTCCCAAGTAGCTGGGACTACAGGTGCCTGCCAGCACGCCTGGCCAATTTTTTTGTTATTTTTAGTAGAGATGGGGTTTCACTGTATTAGCCAGGATGGTCTCCATCTCCTGACCTCGTGATCCGCCCGCCTTGGCCTCCCAAAGTGCTGGGATTACAGGCATGAGCTACTGCGCCCAGTCAAAAGAGGATAAATTTTAATTGCTGTTTTAAGCCACTAAGTCTTGGGGTAATCTGTCATGCAACAATAGATAACTATTATAAAGAAAAAACATAACCACCCCCAAAATGGTAAGAATATGAAATGAAGCACACAGAGGTCTTAATATGTGGTAGTCTATTTTACCCATCAGAGAATCTTCACAGTATAAGAGAAATCATCCATGTCAGCTGCTAGATACAGGTGACCCAGGAAGCTTCACAGTGGGTACAAGTTCAATCAGAGGTAGAGAACCCTGACTGAGCTGGTTTGAGAATATGCTCTGGGCATGCACTTTCTGCCTCCACTCCCTCTCTCCCACAAGCCCCCAGTGGAGAATAATGACCTCACAAAGTGATCTGAAGAAATAGAGGATACAGTGCCAGCCCCTCAGAAAGCTGAGCCAAATTTCTTGCATTGGCCACAGGGCTGAGATAGTCCATATAGCAACTTAATGAAAATAAAGGAAAGGTACCCCTTCCTCCCTGCAGGTACAGCCCCACTACAGGGCACTGACACAAAGAACAAAATATGGCCTGGGTTTCATTCCCTGTGGCCCTCCTGGTTGGCATCCTTCTGCAGGGCACAGCCAGCCCCTAGACTGATTATATTGATTGACTGGTGCACCCAATTGTGATGCTTTATCCCCAAGCCCTTCTCCCTTACTCCACCATCTCCTACAGAGCACGTGAGTGATCCACAGACAGCTCCCAGACTGTGTCAGTACTTGGAGAAGGGTAGAGGCACGTTCTGCACACACTAGAAGCAGAGTAGGCACTGCAAAGCGGAGCACACAGCCTGGTGCTGCCTGGGACTATGCCAGATTTGTGAGCTCTGGCTCTGAGGGGCAGCCTTTATTTTTAGCAGGTAATCAGCCCTCATTTTGTTCCTTTAGGCGAAGCCCCACCCTTGTCTAAAGGGCCCATGTAATTAGTACCTTTCTAGCTCTAATTCCCTCCCTAACTGCCTGTAATTATCATCCAGCTGACCTTTGTTCCCTTAATTGCTGTTTGACTCCTGATCCCTGAATACTACTCTGCCTTCTCGCCCTCCCCTCCCTTCTGACTCAAGGACCTATTGTATACGGTACAGTATTTGTTTTTACTCACCCTAGGGAGTCTTTGGAATCCCCACTTCTCTGCTATTTGAAACACCTCTTCCTGAAAACAACTCTCATTTGCAGAACGCTACTTTAAACTACTTTCTCCTGCTTAGCCTTGCTGGCTTCTTAGAAATCATGTTTCAAGCCAAGAGAATGAGTATTACCAGACTCCTTTTATAGGAGAGAAAATGGAGGCCTAACTCAGGGACTTGCTTATTATTGTGCAGCTAGTTACCGATGGAGAAAGACCATATGGCAAGGGAAAAGCTATTTACACTTGACACTGTAGCCTGTTGCTTCCCTGCTTCTCCCAGTTGGAGAAGTTGAACTGCCTCAATGATTCTAGTTTCTGACCTGTACTCTCCTACCACCAGTCATGCCACTTACACTTGTTTCTAATCTCAACTTTGAGTTTTCTGAATTTGAGGAGTCCTTTTACCCTCTCACCTGCCCCAAAATACTATATAATAATAGTAAAAGGTATCGTTTTCTGACCAACTGTCATTCATCAGGTATCATTCTGAGGTCTTACACAGAGCATTTCATTATAGCCTCCCCTCAACTCTATGAAGCATTACTATGTCCATCCCCTCTTCATACTCAGAGTCTTTACTCCAGCTATTGCTATTGCTTCTCCATCTCTGCATTTTCAACTTTTCTCACTCTAATGGGTTATGCCCATCAGCAAGCAAATGCGACTATCTCCCATCTTCAAAAAGTGACCTTTTGACTTACATCCCTCCAGTGATGACCTGTTATTCTCTTTCCACTTACAGGGCAATTTCTCAGAAAAAGTCGTCTGTATTTTGTATGCCAATTTCTCCCCTCCATTTTCCACTGAAGCCATTCCAAATCGTCTTTTCTGCCCACCACCCTTTGGTCAAGGTCATCAATGGCTCCCATATGGCTAAAGCCAATGGTCAATTCTCACTCTTCATCTTACTTATCAGCATAATTGGACACAGTTGATCTCTCTCTTCTTTTTGACACACTCCTAGACTCCCAGGCTTTCAAGACATCACTCTCTCTTGCTTATCCTACCTCTGTGGTCATTCGTTTTTAACATCCTGTGCTGAATCCTCCTCATCTCCCTAGCTCAAGATTTAGATCTCAGTTTTCCCTTTCTATCAGTGCTGACCCCCAGGTCATCCCAAGTCTCGTGGTTTTATATACCATCCACATGCTGATAACTACCAAATTTTCATTTCCAGCATTGACCTTACCTATGAACTTCTATGACATGCCCCCCCCCCCCCACTTCACCATTAACCACAAGTAAAAGCTACCTGAGACCTCCCCAGAAGCCTAGCAGATGCTGGTGCTATGCTTATACAGTCTGCAGAACTGTGAGCCAATTACACTTCTTTTCCTTATACATTATCCAGTCTCAGGTATTTCTTTATAGCAATGCAAGAACAGCCTAACACACTGGGCGACATTCCTTTCTGAGTATATCTGTGATCTGATTATTTTTCAGGCTGACTGATTCTTTTACTATCTTGGTCTAAGAAGCCACCACCGTTGCCTCTATCATTAAATAGAAACCTAACTGCTCTCTCTCCTTTTCTTTGCCACCTCTTCACATAGTTTATACACCACAGGACAGCCAGACCATGACAGCCCTCTGCTTTAAACCCTTTAATCATCCCATCTCACTCAAATTCCAAAGTTCTTATCAAGTCCTACACAGCCCTATATGACCTGGCTCTGCAGTATCCCTCTGAGCTCACCTCGTATTACTCTCTCCTCTGCTCAGTCTGCTCCAGCCAATTTTTTTCCTTGACGTTTCAAGCAAGTTTGGTCTCAGGGTCTTTAAATTTACCATTCTCTCTGCTTGCATGTATCTTTCACCAGGTATCTATATGGCTTTCTCTTTTGCTTCATTTAGGTCATGGCTTTAACATTACCTTATTCTGGCTGCCTTTGGCCGCTGTGACAGACATGAAGTAGGCTCTCATGATGCCCACCTTCTAGTGTCCATGCCCTTGTCTAATCCTTCCTGTAGAGGGTGGGTGGGATCTGTGACATGCCTATAGAAAATGGAATATGACACTACTATGATTATATTACATTAAATAAGACTCCATCTTGCTATCAGACTCACTTTAGAGACTAGTTCCCTTGCTGACTTTGAAGAAATAAGCATCTATGTTAGGAAGTCCAGTGGCAAACAGCTAACGGCAGCTTCTAGGAATTTGAAGGGGACCTCTGACCGGATCGACAAGAAAACAGAAGTCTCAGTTCTAGAGCAGTAAGTAAATAAATTTTACCAAAAATCAGAGTGACTTTAGAAATGAATTATTCCTCAGTTGGGCCTCCAGATGAGAACACAGCTTGGCTGATACTTTGATTGCAACATTAGAAGACTCTAAGTAATGGCCTCATCTAAGTCATGTGTGGATCTTTACCCATAGAATCTATAAGATAATAAGTGTGCATTTTTTAAGCCATCCAGTTTTTGCTAATTTGTTGTGCAGCAACAGATAACAAATACAACCTTCATATGAAATCTCCTTCTCCATCATCTCTTTTCTCTTCCCTCGTTTTATTTTTCTCTATATTTACCTCCATCTGATACTTAAAATTTTTTTACTTGTATATTGACTTATCATCTTTCCCCTCCACCAAAATCCAAAAGGATTCATAACTAAATCTCCAACCTTGATGCCTGATTTATGACAGATATTCAATAAGCATTTTTAAATGAGTATGTGAATGAATGAATGGTTTTCCAGTTTAACAATAGCTACAGTTTTATGTGTACCATAGCTCAGTACTTCTGTGGTAAATGACCCAAGGTTTTTTCCTAATACATCATAGAGCAATTCTTTTGTAAAGTGTAGTTAAAACAAATTAGTATAAAAATGAAATAAAATGAAGCCAATTTTAAAATTATTAGATTCAACACACATAAAATTACTGTCAAATTGCTATACAAATTTCTAAATGCTTACTATCAATTTCTATATTTATCTCATTTGCAGATCTGTAACAATCCTTGGACAGGTCCAGGGAAATATCTGTGGTCCAGGGAATATACTGGTCCAGGGAAAATACTTTGTCACTACTGAGCAAATAGCCAAGTCTTCTCAGATTGTTTTTACCATTTTTATGTGTTCTTTCTCTTAACTTGGGTGTGCCCTTCCTCCCAAAGCCTGTAGCCGTGACTCTTCTGAGACTATTGGAACCCTGTTCCTCTGCAGCAGACTGGGATGAGGCAAAATCCAGAAATCTCCTGAGATCAGACTGAAGCTACCTTTTTTGAAACTTTGTCTGAAGTTATAATCTTGCTAGGCTACTTCTCCTTCCCTGTTCAGCTTCTCTTCTTCCTTTATTGTTTCTTCTGGGAATGCTTAGTTAATAAATCACTTGCATACAAATTCTCGTCTCAGGGTCTAGCAGACCTATGACAGGCATTGTACTATCACACAGTGATTATAATGAGGCAAGTCTCTCATTGACCATTTATAGATGATGTAACTAAAGTACCAGTGTGGAAAACATTTCAAATTTGTCATATTATGTATAGTTTACTTTAAAACACATCAGCATAAACGTGGTGACAAGTATGTAGGTAATTAGCTAACTAGGAGTGGTCAATTAAACAAATGAAGTGCCCTAAAGAGAATTCATAGTCTAGAATTGGTTAGTTTGCATTTGAAGGAAGCAAATCAATAGTACTAGAAAGATAATGGTAGAGAATTTGTTAATTAGCATGAAAAGTGTTAGAAATAATTTGTCACCTGTGAAATGAGTGTTGTTTACAATTTATATTTAGCTAACACAGTCAGCCTTTCTTATGCAAAGATTCTACACCCATGTATTCAAACAACTACAGATTGAACTTTTTTTTAATGGATGGTTGTGTCTGTACTAAACATGTAGACTTTTTTCCTTGTCACTATTTCCTAAACAACACAGTATAACAATGATAGACATAGCATTTACATTGTTTCATGTGCTATAAATAATCTGGAGACTAAAGCATATGGAAGGATGTGCATAGGTTATATGCAAATACTATATCATTTTATAAAAGAACTTGAGCATCCATGAACTTTGGGATCCTTGGGGAGTCCTGGAACCAATCCCCCATGACACCAAAGGACAACTGTGTGATAGTTGTGTACAGGCATCTCTGTGAATGAATGTGATATAAGAATTAGCAAGCACATCTTGCTATTCAAAAAATGTTGCGTTTCTCAGAGTGATTTTTTTTCCCAAGAGATGGCTGTTGGAGTCCACTAAGGGTAGCACAGGTTTTCAGCTAAGTCATTTTATCAGCCTTGTGGCTTGCATGTAGACTTTTTGGAAGTCCAATAGCCTTCGTTTATTTTATCTTCCTTCTGTCCCTTTCAGTCCAAACTAGAAGTATTACTGCTGCTATAACATTCTCCCCTTCTATCCCACAGGGATTTATGCCATTAGGCCAGAGGGCCCTCCACAGATATTCCCTGAATAATCACATTTTCAGTCTCTTTAGCCATTACAAAAAGTTGTCCTGTCGCACCCTTGGCCTTCTCTCCAGAGTGCTCTTTCCTAACAGTAAATCTCCTAATTTTAGCATCTTTTGTAACCTGAATAGACTGAGAATTTTTAAAAGCAACAAATCCTGGTCCATTTTTGCCTAACAATTCTTTATCAAGTATCTCTTTCTTCTCATATTACACTATAAGCACCAAGAATAAATCAGGCCACATGTTAAACACTTTGCTTAGAAATCCCGTCAGGTAAATATCCAAGTTTATTGCTTACAAATTCTGTTTTTCACCTAACAGTAGCACACAATTTAGTGAATTTTCTACCACTGTACAAGAATCACCTATTTTCCAGCTTCCAATACCTGTTCTTCTTTTTCTTCACACCAGAAACACCTTTAATGTTCATATTTCTGTAAACTTTTTTTTAACGATAATACATTTATCCTCTAAGATGATATAGGCTTTCTCTACCATGTTCCTTGCTTCCTTCTCAATTCTCACCAGAAATGCTGTTAATATCCATATTTATGCTCTGTTTAAGAACATTTAGGCTTTTCCCAGCATGTGCCTTAAAATTTATTATTCAACTCCAAAGTCACTTCCATACATTTAGGTATTTGTTAAGGCAGCTCCTCCTTCCCAGTGCCATAATCTGTATTAGTTTCCTAGTCTACTGTAACACAATACCACATACTGGGTGGTTTCAAACAATGGGAATTTATTCCATAATATTTCTGGAAGCCAAAAGTCAAAACTTAGTACCACTGGGACAAAATAAAATTGTTTACAGGACCACACTCTCACTCTGGTGGCTCTGGGGAAGAGTCTGTTCCTCGCCTGTTCCAGTTTCTGGTGGCTGCCAGCATTTTTTGACTGGAGCCCGCATCATTCTAATCTTTGCCTCAATCTTCACATCACCTTCTCTTTGCTGTGTGTGTCTTCTCTTCCTCTGGTTGTCTCCTGTAAGGACAGTTGTGATTGCATTTAGGGCCCACCTGGGTGATGCAGAATAATCTTTCCATCTCAAGATTTTTAATTTAACCACATCTTCAAAGACTATTTTTCCCTTTAAGGTAACATTTACAGGTTCCAGAACATCTGTTTAGGACCCGATATCTTCAGAGAGGTTTTATTCAGGCTAGTACCCTCAGAGAGGTCAAATAACTAGTCTTAGGTTTTGCCTGGACTTTTAAGTTGCCTCCTAACTTGTCACCACACATCAGCTACAATAATTCTTTTAAATGATAAGCCAGAGTGTGTCACTACTCTGCTAAAAACCCTACAACCATTTCCTATCTCACTTGAGGTAAAATCTGAAGTATTTGTAATGGCCTTCTGCTTTCTCTGATTCCAAGTTCATCTTCTTTAATTAGGGCCCTATTTAGCTTTTAAAACCTTTTAAATGGGTGGATGGGGTGACTGTATCTACTGTTGCGGAATCCAGAGCAGAGCCATTCCCTAAAGGAATGTCCCAGCTTTCTGCACTTTACTGGAAATGAGTGGGGAGGGGCTCCCCATATTGCTGCAAGGGACTCTGGGAAGGAGGGAACTGAGGGTGGTAGGAAGATGGTTGTAGACTAAAAACCTGGCAGTGCTTATCTCTCCTGTGAGGTTATATAGTATTCATATTTTCTCCTCTCTGCTTTTCTGTAGCTTCCAAGGTTTCTGTGATGAATATGTATTAGATTTGAAATAGAAAATAAAAGGTATTATTTGAGGGGAAAATGGGTACCATATAAATACCAAATAGCACAAAGAGTGGAACTATATTTCTTTCTCCCATTTTACCCCACACGTCGTCTATCTTGACCTCCCTCATAATGCCTATTGCTTTTTGTTGTTACTGTCAAGTTTTTTCCTTTATGGCTGGCTTTAACATTTCCAGGATCTAATACATAGTAGGTACTTAATTATCACTATTGAAAGAATGAATGAATGTGTTAGTTGATCACTGATATGGATTTCAAACCAGATGCAAAGTGCATGACTGAGGATGTCCCTACTTGAGATGGGCTCAACCTTGACCCTAGGGCCCCATACCCTATACTATCTCATAGCTGACTCTATTCACAGTAGCTTAGGGAAAGGATTTTGGGAGAAAATCTGGCTTTCCAGAGCCCTAAACGTGGTTTCACTCAAGTGGCCTCTATCTGGTTGTTGACTGGAGTCTTTCCATCCAATCTCTGTGGAAGAAATATTGGTAATATTGGAGATATTGGATGCACCCTTCCCCATCAGCTCTCTTCTCTGTCCTGAGAAACTCAGGAGTGCCTGATCTAGATGTCATCAATGAGAATCATACCCTGGGGGCCCACAGAAGGAGACCCAGCATGAGCTTGGCTCCTGGCTCTGGATCTCTGAGATGATGAGGTCAGCCTGATTGTTTTAAGAGCTTAGTTTAATTTATCTAACCTCATCCCTGGAATGAAGAGTTTCCAATCATTTCAAGGAGCCCCTATGACCTTTGCTTCCTCCTAATACAGATCCCTGATACTGATTACTACAAAAATTGCTACAAGATGGATTTAATTGAGAGGCAATTGGCCAAGGGGTCACTTTTCTGTCTGCATGCCCTAACTGTTTAGCTTCTAACCTATTTCAGATGGAATAGGTGAGAGAAAATGGAGAAAAGCAGTAAGAATTACATGCATTAGTCTGTTGCTGGTCTAAGCCTTGACTCCTTTCAGCTTTCATACATATCATCCAACATCTATGAAATAAGGAGGAATGGAACAAGAGAGAGAACTGGCACCCACCATGCACAAAGCATTTTACATGCATAATTATACTTATTTCCATCAATTAAGCACCTATTATATGCTAGGCACTTGGGCATACATATATTCTTTAACTCTCTCAAATCCTAATGAAGCAGATAATATTAGCCCCATGTATTAATTAAGGCATGAAGGGTCAAAGAGCTACTTATTGTGGCTAAAATTGTTAATTGTGGCCCAATATCTGCCCTCCTCTTCCTTCTCAGTAATAGAACCCCCACTTCTTTACTAGACAAATGACTGGCCAGAATAATGACTACATTTCTCAGCTTCCTTTGTAGGTATGTGTGTGCACATGACCAAGTTCTGACCAATGAGATACAAACAAAATAAGTATGTTCTACTTCTGGATAATGTTCTTATATGGAGGAAAGCAATTTTTTCTCCTTCTTGTCCTGCCTTACTGCTCATTGGGATGTTAGTTGTGATGGCTGGAACTAGAGCAATTAATTTGCACTTTGAAATGGAAGTCACATGTGAAAATGGTAGAATTAGAAACAAGATAGATGGGATTGGTGTCCCTGATGAGTATGGCTAATATACTAGTGCTAGATGGCATGCCCTTACATGAGAGAGAAATACATTTTCATTTTGTTTAAGCAGTAATTATTTGGGCATTTTCCTAAATCACAGGCGCAAGATCCCATAGCTAGGAAGAGGCAGAACATGTATCTCAACCCAGATGTGACTCCAGATCTTCTGATTTCTCCAGTCTATTCTGTTACCTCCTGGGAACTCTGGGTGCCTGATAGTAATAGTGAGAAATATGGCTAGATGGGCACTTGGAACATAGCTTCTCCTTGAGACTAAGCCATTGCGTGGCTTTTTCTCATGTTGATTAGAGGCAGAGGCAAACAACCAATCAATCAGTAATGTAACAGAATGCACATTTCCAAATCTAGTGCTCTTCCCAAATTGCCAACCATGAAGTCATCAGTCTAAAGGACTTGTGAGTAAGTGGCAGAACTCAGATCAGAGGCTTAGTTTCCTGATTTTCAGTCTCACATTCCTTGCACCACACAAAGTTGCCTTGGTGGTGTCTGGGCCAAATCTGAGAATATATTATCTTCTATCATCTCCAAGGAAAACACAAAGAGATCATGAACAGACTAGAGAGAAAGTTAGAAGGCAAACATCACTGTCTGATTCCTCAAGGGCAAGGATTGCATTTTATTTATTTAGTCATCCTCAAGGCCTCATACAGGACACAGCATATACCTAGCATTTAATATAAAATTTGGGGGAGGAAAAAAAGGGAGGTGGGTTAAAAAGCTGAAATTAATTACCCAAACTTACATGAGTCTATTGTTTGCCACAGCATGTGGGTGGCAACAACAATAGTTCTGATTAGGCTCTAAGCAATACACTTTGTTAGGCCAGAAACCAAGGCTAAGGATTTAATAAAACATCTAAATTGACATATTGATCTCTCTTGATTAGGCTCCTTGCTTTCAGGCTGTTCTCCTAGGCAAAGCAATCCTGAGAGAGTACCATCCATCTCTCACTTCTGTCTCTTGATGACTACTTGACATGTTAGCCATAGAGCCCAGGACAGTTAGGGTTAATGTTTACTGGGTCAAACATAGTATATGCTGAGCATGGCCCACTGACAGAGGGACAACGAAGCAATTAAATACTGACTTACTTTCCTGTCTCCTGGCTGAGTCACTCTGCATTGATCTTGGTAAGGGTGCTTAAACCATCTGCAGCTCAATTTGCTTCATCTGCAGAATGGGACATTAAATAACACTTGCCTCATAGAGTTGTGAAAAGATTTAATGATTTAATATATGTAAACCACTTAGTACAGTGTCTGCTGTATAATAAGTACTCAATAAGTATTAGCCACCATTGTCATACATCATATCGTTGTCGTCGTCGTCGTTGTCATCATCATCATCATCATCACCACAAAGTCTGTTGAATTTTATTGTTCAAGGAAGGACAAATCAATTTCAGAGTCTTTCCCTGTGGGTTCTCATTCTCCATTAGCTATGAGCTCACAGTTGAGACACCATGAATGTCCAGACACCTGAAATGATCCAAGATTATATCCATTTTAAAATTTCACATGCCTTACCAACATGTCAGATATTCTAATACTTTATTTCATTTTGCAATTCACAGTTTGTCTCTACTTCCAGCTTACACTGCTCTTCATCATTAAGCCAATACTTACTTACTTACTTACTTACTTAGCTAATACTTACTTACTTACTGCCCCTTTTTTCATCATACCTTTTCTGTTTCTCAAAGATCTTACCATTCCCTGTGGAATTTACCACCATATCCTCTCATACTGTTCTTCCTTCAACTCTTAAATTCTGAATCTTCTGGCTTTTCCCTCACCACTTCCTTGAGGTTAACTCATTCTTAAGGACTCAGCTCAAAAAGCACTTCTTCTGAGAAACCTTTTCTTACTCTCTAAGTCTGAGTTAGTGTGGCTGACACTCTAAGTTGCCAACCCAACAAACATTTCCAAACCTCTCCTCTTGCCGGAGCACCTCTCACTCAAAAGAATGAAAAAGCCAAATGCTTGCTTTCCTGGCCTGTCTTTCAACTGGAGTAATCATATGACCTAACTCTGATATAGGAAATTCACAGGGAAATCTCCTGGGAGTATTTTATGGCAAGATTTTCCTTCCTGACCAAGGCAGAGAACATGCAAGGATAAATATATTTTGTCATTCTGCCCCATATTCTGCCATTGAAAGTGATCATGTAAGGATACTTAGAACTGTGACAATTAACTTGTGACCACGAGAAGAAAACCTGCAGAATAGCCAAGACATAGACCCATGGACCCATAATAGACCATGGAACTATGGTATCAACCCTAGATCCACCTATGAGTACCTTCAGAACTTTTGTTAAGTAAATGGTAAATGTCTTATGGTTTAAGCCACAGCTAACTGATTTTTCTGTTACTTGTAGCAGAACATACCTTAATTGACTTAGCTACCTACCTAGTAGCATCCCCTCCATCTGTGGCCAAAGGCACCAGATCGAGACTTTTAATTTCCAGGTCAAGCTGTATTTTACAAGCTTTGTGCCCTGAGTTGGGCTGTATTACCCACCACACTCCCCTCCCCCCGTTTAGAATAAGATTTAGAATTAGAAAGGACACCCTTTCCAATTCTCATAAAAGCAGCATATAGGCTAATGGAAACAGTACACCTTCTTCTTGGGTGTGTTCCTATAACCATACCCTGTATTTCTCATCATAACCCCTATCTCACACTGTACTTGCTGATTTATTTTCTGAATTCCTGACAAGTATGAGTTTCTTGAAGACAAGAAACGTGTCTGATTCATCCTACACTCTCAAAGCTAAGCAAAGCACCTCACATGGAATAGCTAATAATATTTTTAGACTAACTTGAATTCAGGTGACAAATTAATTTTTGTTTGGTTGGACTTTGTTCTTATTTTTAGCTTAGGAAATGTGGTCTCATATTTAATTTAGGAAATATGAGGATAAGGGCCCAGGGACGGATTATGCAGGGCCTGTTCAGGTGAGTCTCCTGTTACATAGAGTACATCTTGGTGGTGGCAGGAGCATGTGCAACTCAGTAGCAAAAGCTTGACTTCAGGCCCCATAATAACATACCACTCTTCTTTCATTTATTCACTACAAATGTTTTGAGTGCTTATATGCCAAGTGTGTGCTTCCCATCCCCAATCCATCCAATTTTAGACCTCCTCACCCTACCCCTGTAGAAGAAATGCTATCTTTGACTTATCTTGGGCATTTAATAGAGAATCCATCCTCTAAACTTCTTATGTATTTGATTCATCTCCCAGAAGTATTTGCATTTTTCAAAGAAGCCCAAGAGAAAGAAGCTCAATGCAGAGAGTCACAAGTTCAAATGCCTACAGAGACCAGAAATGCAAATAAGTGTAATGCAATAGAGAGTGATGGAAACTGGGGGATTGGAGATCTCACATCCCAATCAGGTTCAGCCAATGATTGATGGATAGGAGAAGACCCCGTTTAGCCAAATCTTCTGATTTTTCAAGAAAAGTCAAAACTCTGTATTTTGTGTGAAACTCCTCAATGTTAGGTGCTGGTAATCAATTCAAACTTTTAAATAGATACCTTATTAGCCAGACAAAGTATATCCATACTCCAGAGCTAGTCTGTGGGCCACCATTTGGAGATCTCTGGCTTAAAAGGATGAATAGAGGCCTTCCTCATGATCCCATGGTTCTGATTGAAAAAGATCCGGGATAGGGCATGAGTACAAACAGTGGTATAACACAGAAGGACAAAAAACAAACAAAGGTTTGCTTGAGATCAGGAAGAAGACAGTGGTGGCATGTGAAGGCAACTAGCTCCTGCTGAGCACTGGATATTGAGCTACTGTCTCATATAAATAGTCTTGTTTTAATCTTCACATCACCCTCAAAGTGAGTGTAATCTCTCCATTGGACAGATATGTGAGAGAAGCTAGGACTGCAACTCAAGTCTTCTGACTTTAAGTTCAGGCTCTTTCCAATTGATACCATTGACCTTGCAATTAACATCTCCCATTCTTTCCTCCATCCCTCCTTTTGTTCTCATTTACTCTTCTCTAAGCCTGTGTAAGCTGGTTCATCTCCATGAAGTTTAACTTGAGATAGCAGCTTTCTCATCCATGAAATGGGCATAGGGTTGTTGTACCTGGACATAGTATTCACTTAGTAAATATTAGCTTCCTTCTTTATTATACTCATATTATTATTTCCTTTACTTTATTTTTTCAAAGAAAGATTTTTTAAGAAAAATTATTATTCTCTGCTGCTATTATTCCTGAGAAAGAGTATACTTTCTGGGTCTCCCTCATTTAGAAATGATGTATTGGTAATGTTGCCAAGATTCCCAATAGAAAAAAGGGAGGGAGGAGGGGAGAGAGGAAAGGAGGAAGGAAGGAAGGAAGGAAGGAAGGAAGGAAGGAAGGAAGGAAGGAAGGAAGGAAGGAA
>NC_045446.1:36624026-36638037 GCF_002776525.5 Piliocolobus tephrosceles
GAAGGAAGGAAGGAAGGAAGGAAGGAAGGAAGGAAGGAAGGAAGGAAATAAGAAAGAAAATGTCCATTTCCAAAGCAGAATGTAGCTGCTAGGAGAGTGCCAAGTTCCTGTGCTCACATCTGTCTCCCTAACAGCCTGGGGTGTTATGCCAGAGCCGGAAATGACCCTGAGAGCTTAAGAGAAGTAAGCAATAGTGATGCCTTCCTCTAAGGAAGCCCATTCTCATGCAATAAGACCCAGACTAAAAGAATAGTATCAAAAATGATACATTTTGCTTTGGGAAATAATTCCACTGCATGTTTATTTTGAAATTCACCACGGGGTCCCCCTAGTGTATTTGAAATACAATTTTATTTGCAGAATTTAATTAAAAATCTGTAATTCTAGAGCCAAGATGAATTGCTGAGATAAACTTCTTCACTTTATGGATGAGGGGAAATGAGTCCCAGAAAGAAGGGACTAGCCCTTGTGTAATATAGCCAGATGTGGCAAACTCAGAAATAAATTTCCTGCTATTTCTCTTTTTGGTGGTGGTGGGGTTGTTGTTATCACGAAGAGATTGAGCCAAAGTCCTAGAGTTTGGGGATGGGAAGGAATCATACCTATCAGCTAATAATAAAAGCAACAATAATAGCTTCCACTGGGCACTCACCATTGCCAGATACTGTGTGCTGGGTGCTGGAGAGACAGCAGGGAACAATTCAGACTCAATGTCTTCTCTTATGGAGTGTACACTCTGTCTTCATATTACGGAAACACACCTAGCCTGATGGATGATTTGCCTGAAGTCACTCAGCCTATTATCAAGGGACATCAGAACTAGTATCCAGGTTTCCAAATGTCCAGTCCTGAGATTTTTGCAGTATACTATGTTGTCTCCTAGAAGACTAGGATGCACTTATTGAGTTAAAGAAGAAACACAGGTATCTCCTACTTCCTTCCCAATTCTATTAGGAAATAAGGGACCCAGCATTATTAGACCCACTTCACCGGGCCCAAACATTTTGCCATGAGGACGTTGGTTAAGTGAATATTGTTGCCACTCAAATCTCAGCTCCTAGGTCACTATCTCAGACACAAATGATCCCTGACAATGCAGTAGACATCCTCACTGACCACCCCAGACAGATAGCTTCCTATCTGCACTTCTAGTCACCCATCAGCACACATTACATTGCTTTATTCTTTCCTTAATACCTTTCACTATAGATATTGACATATATGTTGACCTATTTATATACTTACTTTGTATTATGGAAATACCTATAAGCAGAACTGTATGTACCTTGTTTAATATTATAACTTAGCAGCTAAACAATGCCTGGCTCATAGTGGGTGTTCCATAAATATGTACAGGGTAAATGAATAAATCATAGTTCTTCATTTCAGCCATTGGATTTATGCTGGCTGCTGTGACAGAGCCACCCATTACCTAGCACTCTATCCCTTAGCAGCATCCCCTAGTTGAGAGCCAGTGTCAAACCCAGAAGTGGAAAGAGTTTGCTGGGAATATTCTTAACATAAATGTTCACTGCCTGTCAACCTTCCTGCTGCATCCAGCAACCTGTTTCCATGTCAGTATGGTTGTAGAGTTTTGTTTGTTTGTCTGTTTAAGACTACATCTATACAACTGAGAAGCGTTAGAGTGATTTCCATATTAGCCAGTTTCTTACCCCACTTTTGCCAGTTTACATGAAGTGACAATGTTTATTGTGTAGCATAGGTACATTATGACTCCAAAGTCATTTCTTGGATCTCACCCACTCTGCTTTGTTTCTGCTTGTTGCTCCAGCAGAATGATTCTCTCAGGAGAAAAACTAGGATTTTTAATAAAAACACAACACTGTAAAAACTGTTTTAAGGGAAAGTCATTTTTTATGAGCTCTGTTAACTGCCAAACTGCTGAATACATTCCATTTCTTTTTCAATGCTTTGTCCCTTCCTGGTGTAACTGTTGTGTGGGGAGCCTGTTGTATGTCTCTGTGGATCCCGCCGCCTCAGCATAGACCTCGTGGCTTGGTGATGCTTAATTCACGTTGGCAGAACATGAGAAAATAAACATGTCTCCCTATTTACACCTGGAAAAAGATGGAAGCTGCCCATATTTGCTGTCCTCGCCTACTCTCTTCAACTTGGACTTAGCAAAGAAATCTATTCATTGTACTAGCATCATGGAAATTACTGTTTTATCAAAATTTACTTTTTGTATTCCATTCATTCACGAGATTTTTTAAAACCTACCTACTATATGCAAAGTAAAAATTTAAACCTTTCAGTGATATGAAGTCATGCTTTATATCAATAGTTTTCAATAGAAGCAGTCCCACCCCTGGGGTAATGTTTTGGAAAATTGTGGGGACATTTTTTATTGTTATAGTGATTTGAGAGAGTAATATCAACATTTATTAGACAAGGGTCAGGGATGCCAGGTACTTTGAAAAGTGTAGTATAATCTTGCCAAGTAAAAAACTGTTAGTGTTCCACATAAATTTCTAATGTTCCACTCATTATTCATGTATGTGAGAAAGAAACCTGTTTATATGTATCTAACATTCAATTCTATTTTGCATATGTAAAAATTCATTTATTTTCAAGATTTTAATATACACTAAATGTTCCAGGAACACAATTTTCATGTAAATCAAAAGTTGTTTGTTATTTAAAAGGATAACCCTACCAAAAGTTGTTTACCATTTAAAAAAATTACATGATGGAAGGTGACATCATTCATGGAATTTAAGAATGATACCTGTGTCAGTCTGCATGTATTATATTCCTGGAGATTCTTTGTGTCATTGCAAGTATCTGACTCCTGCATAGAGTCTTATAGTGTGCTTACATACTAGCAATCTCATACTAAAATATGCATCATGTTATCATTTACTTTTCTTTTAATTAGTCTTTTCCTCACACTTAAAACAACACAATTGATTTTTTTTGAAACTGTGAGTATAGGCAGATTATGTTATCCATGATTTTCATTTCAGAATAGGAAAGTTGTGTTACAAAGTACTTATTATAAGAAGGGCATATTGAGTGCTATTGGTTGAGACTAAAAACCTTACAGAAACTTCTTATATATCCCAGATCCTCTACTAATAGTTGGAGGTATAAGGATGAACAACACAAAACTCTGTCTTCATTGTGTTTGCAGTCTAGTGGTAAAGATAGACAGGAGGTTATAATTGCTCCAGTGAAGATCACTTGATTCCATATGTGGTGTCAGGAAGGAAGATGCAGGTGCAATGGGAACAGATTATAGAGGAGCCTAGTTTGGTTTATAAAGTTGGTGGTTTCTTTAAGGAAATGGTGGTTTCAGCTGAGTCTTAAAAGATACAGGATATCTGGAAGAATACAGTTGGGATAGAGCTTTCCAGGCTGATAGGACAACATGTGTGAAGGCCCTGAGGTATTCAAGAAACAGACAGAAAGCTGGTGTGATTCAAACATAAAGAGTCAATGAGGGAAAGTGTGGTGTGAGATGAAAGAGCACGTGTTATGTTAACCAGAGGCCTTGAGTTGTTTTGAAGCCTGGAACAATTGGAAACTTCTGGAAGATTTGGAAGATAATGACCTTTTCAGCTTTGTGTTTTAGAACAATCACTCTGAATGTAGAGTGGAGAATCAGTTAGAGGTAGGCAAGAAGGGATGACAGGTTAATAGACTCAGAATATTCCACGTGACAGATAGCAGTGTCTTGAAAATGGTTCTGGAGCACGGTGGAAAGAAACAGTTGGCTTTGAAACCCATTTGGGAGATAAAATCAATGGAACTTGTGACTGATTAGATATGAAAGTGGGGAGAGGTAGTTGTCAAAAATGTTTCCTGAATTTGGTCATGAGCCACTGAATGGGGTGCTGATCAATGAAATGGCAAACACCGAGTGAGCCAGTTTGGCAGAGCTAGTGAGTTACACGGTGGCTACATTTACCTTCACAGCAGCACTTCAGATGAGAAAGAATGAGGTTCGGGGAAATTAAATGACTCCTTAATTTCACCATTAGGGGTAATATCGATCAGGTGGGAAGTTCGGACTTTCTGATTACAAAGTCCCAAGTTCTTTTTTGATAACAAATTGGTTGCAATATGTTTCCTGTCTTCCAGAAAGTTATAATCACTAATGATTTTGGGACAGAGGTACCAAAGACATGTCTACAGATGACCAACAAGCTAGACCTCAGAAAACAAGTTTGTGAGAGGCCGTCACTCAATACCATGAGACCTCACAAGGCAAGGGAACACAGCTGCCTAGAATGATCAGGGAGGGCTTCACCAGGAAGCTGGCTCGGGAGACGTGTGATGAAGGATGGGCAAAATTTTAATAAGTGATAGGGCAATCTACATAGCCGGTGGTCTCATGTGGAAAAAAGGACACCAGTGGGAAGCAATGGTTCGAGTATAGATGAAAGCTATTTGCCGTATTTGAGTCCCTAGAACTTGGTTGGTGCTCAATAAATGTTTGTTGAACAGATAGCGAGTTCAGAGCTCTTTACAACTATCAGAAAACATCTTTTTTAAAAGTATAGATTAGTCTCTTGGAATGACTTCAACAAACATGCTTTCAAGAAACAAGAATTCCAAGCTGGCTGTGGTGGCTCATGCCTGTATTCCCAGCACTTTGGGAGGCCAAGCTGGGAGCATTGCTTGAGGCTAGGAGTTCAAGACCAGCCTGGGCAACATGGTGAGACACCATCTCTAAAAAGAAAAAGTTAAATTAATTAAAAAGAAGGAAAAAAACCCACAAATATTCCCTAACTCACCCATTGTTTTTTTCAGATTCTTTGTTCTTTATCAAAGCATCACTACTGACCTGTCCCCTCCCTGAACCCATTGATGTTCCAGCCACCTGCTCCCTGTTGGATTGTTTTCCTGTTCCTTTTGAATGCACTTCTGAAGTAACCCAGCTCTATTTTATAGTTTAAATATTTGTTTCTGTATCTGCTTTACAATCCTAGCCATTCTTTCCCCCTAGTTTATGTTCAGTGACTCATTTAAAATTTTGCCTAATTGGATAAATGAACATTTATGCTTCTGAGAAAATGGTGTAGGATGGTGAGTGCATTTGCTCACTAGAGAATTTTGATCTATACAGATCCATTTTTCTAAATCTAGTGGCAATAACATCTGAAGCTGCCGCTTTTCCCAGCTCTTTGTACAATTTCAACCACTACCATTTTGTGTCTTGGAGGACACTAATTACCTAAAAGGATCAGAAAAAGAAATGGGATGTCTAGTTAATTTGATATTCTAGTTATCTTAGGAGAAATTCCAAATATACTTTTGTTTTCTAAAAAATGTTTAAACTTTTTAGCAATAAAATCTTGAGTTGTGCTTTCTACTTTAACAATAGTATACAGCTACCGAATTGAATCTTAGAAACTCAGATAATTGAGCAGTTCCCAGGAACCTGAGTTATCCTTTTGAATGTCAACGCACCTTGCCCAGGGAGATGACCTTAGTATGTATTTGCCCTAGGACCTAGCTTGGAGATGTCTTCCATCATCAGTTAGCAATATTTCTCACGAAATCCCCAATGTCTGCCTAATTTTTTGCCACCTATGAAAGAAAAATCTTCCCAAAACTTCAAATTTCTATAGTCTGCTTTTTAATTTTCATATTCATAATTGCATTCCTGTTTTAAGGAGTTAATGTTGGAGTTACTAAATATCAGTCCCTGAACTCTGTCACTCCTATCCTAAATACCATTGTGAATATTCTTACCATCTACCTTCTTCCCAGTCTAAAGATGGTGCCAGTCCAAATTGGCATCTGTTGTTCTTGTTACAAATATAGACATTCATGTATGTATACTGCCTACAAGATTGTCTTCCAACAAAAAGGCAACTTGGAAGCATTTAATGTGAGTCTGGCAATGTCAGCATAGCTGGTAGCAAAAGCAATAGTTTCACCACTGTTCTTCAGCTAAGATAATGGAGCAGAAGAATCTAGACATCTATTGTCAAATCTAAGCCCTACCATGAACTAGGTGTGTGACCTT
This sequence comes from Piliocolobus tephrosceles, assembly GCF_002776525.5. Lineage (NCBI taxonomy): Eukaryota > Metazoa > Chordata > Mammalia > Primates > Cercopithecidae > Piliocolobus > Piliocolobus tephrosceles. The sequence continues at coordinate 36,630,025 of NC_045446.1, forward strand.
GGGCAAATCACCTTGATTCTCTTTGAGTCACTTCTCAAGTCTATAAAATAAGGAGGTTGGATTAGATAACTTTTAAGACCTTTGCTTGCTAGCAGATTCTAAATCTGAACTGCCTTATCCCTAATTTGGGGCACAATTTCTCATTGCCTCTTTCATTTCAGCACCATCGTCTAAGGCACCCTATATAAAGACTGATAGTATTTTGTTGTTATTTTTTCCATGCTTTAGCGCTATTAAGTGGGGTGACTCACAGGGCTGGGTTCCAGCTGGGGGTTCAAAAGCTATTCATTTCTAAGTGGGGGAGCTCTGAGACTGTGAGGGAGGAAGAAAAACAAGGAGCATTAGTTTGCCACTCCCATGTGGTTGCCTCCTCTCCTGATTCCCATGAAACGCGCAACAGGCAAAAATAAGACCTCTGAGCAAAAAGACCCCCATCTCCAAGATTCCAGACCTTCCTGAGAAATAGGAACCTTTACGCCCAGGGAGCAAAGTGGCACAGAAAAAAAGGGCTCTGTGGAGAAATATTTAAGTGGTATTAGTCTTGTTGTTTGCTATTGGGTACACATTACAAATCCTCTTTTACTTGCACTCTACTAATGAATTTGTGCCATATTTACCCTGCAGGAGTCGCTTTGCAATGACTGTCTCCTAATGTTTACTAATAATAGTTTTTCTGATTATAATAATAATACATATTTAATGTGGAAAAACAAGAAAAATTTAAAACAAATTTAAAAACAAATTTTAAAAACTTATCCACAATGTCACCAGCAAGCATTTTGGTGTATTTTATTACAGTTTTTTTCATATGCATAATTGTAACCCAGACATTGGCTATTTCTTCTTACTCATTTTGAGCCTGAAATAGGCTCACAAAAGCTTTCTGTGTTTGTCAGAACTCTTCCAAGTAACAGAAAACTCACCTCAAACAGGTGTAGCAGAAAACAAAATTTATTGGATCATAGAAAATATCAGTGTAATAACCTAAATATCCATCCATGGGAGAAGGAATAAATACACTATAGTATATGCATACAAAGAAATATTGTAAAGCAGAGAAAATGAGTGAATTAAAATTATACATTGGAATATAAACAATTATACAAATATAAACATTGAATGAAATAAAGCAAATTGCAAAATAATGCATATACTCCAACACCATTGTACATACAATTGTTTAAGGATATATACAAATGTAGCTCTCAAATACCTATATATCTTTTTTTTAAAAAAAAAGAAAGAAAATGGGAGATTGCAAGAAATAAACCTCAATTTGAAAAGGCAGGGACATGATTGTGATTAGTAAGAAGTGAAAAGAATGCTTTAACCATGTTGGTGATATTTTATATCTTAGTTGGGTGGTGAGGCACATCTAGGCTTTGTTATACTCATTCTATGTATTTTTAAAAATCTGAATTTTTTTAAGCAAAAATCAGACGGCAACACTCGCTGTTCAGCAATATTCTATCTCCTGCAGCCTCCACTGTTGATATCCAGGCAAACAGGGTCTGGAGTGGACCTCAAGCAAACTCCGACAGACCTACAGCTGAGGGTCCTGACTGTTAGAAGGAAAACTAATAAACAGAAAGGACACACATACCAAAACCCCATCAGTACATCACCATCATCAAAGACCAAAGGCAGATAAAACTACAAAAATGGGGAAAAAGCAGTGCAGAAAAGCTGGAAATTCAAAAAATCAGAGCACATCTCCCCCTCCAAAGGAACGCAGCTCATCGCCAGCAATGGAACAAAGCTGGATGGAGAATGACTTTGACAAGCTGACAGAAGAAGGCTTCAGTCGATCAAATGTCTCAGAGCTAAAGGAGGAACTACGTAACCAGCGCAAAGAAACCAAAAACCTTGGAAAAAGAATGGATGAATGGATAACTAGAAAAATCAATGCAGAGAAGACTTTAAAAGAACTGATAGAGATGAAAACCATAACACAAGAAATACGTGACAAATGCACAAGCTTCAGTAACTGATTCGATCAACTGGAAGAAAGAGTATCAGTGATTGAAGATCAAATGAATGAAATGAAGCAAGAAGAGAAATGTGGAGAAAAAACAGTAAAAAGAAATGAACAAAGCCTCCAAGAAGTATGGGATTATGTGAGAAGACCAAATCTACGTCTGATTGGTGTGCCTGAAAGTGACGGGGAAAATGGAACCAAGTTGGAAAACACTCTACAGGATATCATCCAGGAGAACTTCTCCAACCTAGTAAGGCAGGCCAACATCCAAATTCAGGAAATACAGAGAATGCCGCAAAGATACTCCTTGAGAAGAGCAACTGCAAGACACATAATTTTCAGATTCACCAAAGTTGAAACGAAGGAAAAAATGTTAAGGGCAGCCAGAGAGAAAGGTCGGGTTACACACGAAAAATGTCGGGTTACATTAGACTAACAGCAGATCTCTTGGCAGAAACTCTCTAAGCCAGAAGAGAGTGGGGGCCAATATTCAGCATTCTTAAAGAAAAGAATTTTCAACCCAGAATTTCATATACAGCCAGACTAAGTTTCATAAGTGAAAGAGAAATAAAATCCTTTACAGACAAGCAAATGCTTAGAGATTTTGTCACCACCAGGCCTGCCCTACAAGAGATCCTGAAGGAAGCACTAAACATCGAAAGGAACAACAGGTACCAGCCATTGCAAAAACATGTCAACATGTAAAGTCTATCAATGCTAGGAAGAAACTGCATCAACTAGTGAGCAAAATAACCAGCTAATATCATAATGACAGGATCAAGTTCACACATAACAATATTAACCCTAAATGTAAATGGGCTAAATGTTCCAATTAAAAGACACAGACTGGCAACTTGGATAAAGAGTCAAGACCCATCAGTTTGCTGTATTTAGGACACCCATCTCATGTGCAGAGACACACATAGGCTCAAAATACAGGGATGGAGGAAGATCTACCAAGCAAATGGAAAACATAAAAAAGCAGGGGTTGCAATCCTAGTCTCTGATAAAACAGACTTTAAAGCATCAAAGATCAAAAGAGACAAAGAAGGCCACTACATAATGGTAAAGGGATCAATTCACCAGGAAGAGCTAACTGTCCTAAATATATATGCACCCAATACAGGAGCACCTAGATTCATAAAGCAAATCCTTAGAGACTTACAAAGAGACTTACACTCCCATACAATAATAATGGGAGACTTTAACACCCCACTGTCAACATTAGACAGATCAACGAGACAGAAAGTTAACAAGGATCTCCAGGAATTGAACTCAACACTGCACTAAGCAGACCTAATAGACATCTACAGAACTCTCCACCACAAATCAACAGAATATACATTCTTCTCAGCACCACATCGCACTTACTCCAAAATTGACCACATAGTTGGAAGTAAAGCACTCCTCAGCAAATGTAAAAGAACAGAAATTATAACAAACCGTCTCTCAGGCCACAGTGCAATGAAACTAGAACTCAGGACTAAGAAACTCAATCAAAACCACTCTACTACGTAGAAACTGAACAACCTGCTCCTGAATGACTACTGGGTACATAACAAAATGAAGGCAGAAATAAAGATGCTCTCTGAAATCAATAAGAACAAAGATACAACATACTAGAATCTCTGGGACACATTTAAAGCAGTGTGTAGAGGGAAATTGATAGCACTGAAAGCCCACAAGAGAAAGCAGGAAAGATCTAAAATTGACACTCTAACATCACAATTAAAAGAACTAGAGAAGCAAGAGCAAACACATTAAAAGCTAGCAAAAGGCAAGAAATAACTAAGATCAGGGCAGAAATGAAGGAGACAGAGACACAAAAAACCCTCCAAAAAAATGAATCCAGGAGCTGAGTTTTTGAAAAGATCAACAAAATTGATAGACCGCTAGCAAGACTAATAAAGAAGAAAAGAGAGAAGAATCAAAGAGACACAATAAAAAATGATAAATGGGATATCACCACCGACCCCACAGAAATACAAACTACCATCAGAGAATACTATAAACACTTCTACGCAAACAAACTACAAAACCTAGAAGAAATGGATAATTTCCTGGACACTTACACTCTCCCAAGACTAAACCAGGAAGAAGTTGAATCCCTGAATAGACCAATAGCAGGCTCTGAAATTGAGGCAATAATTAATAGCCTACCAACCAAAAAAAGGCCAGGACAAGACAGATTCACAGCCAAATTCTACCAGAGGTACAAGGAGGAGTTGGTACCATTCCTTCTGAAACTATTCCAATCAATAGAAAAAGAGGGAATCCTCTCTAACTCATTTTATGAGGCCAACATCATCCTGATACCAAAGCCTGAAAGAGACACAACAAAAAAAGAGAATTTTAGACCAATCTCCCTGAACATTGATGCAAAAATCTTCAATAAAATACTGGCAAACCAAATCCAGTAGCACATCAAAAAGATTATCCACCATGATCAAGTGGGCTTCATCTCTGGGATGCAAGGCTGGTTCAACATACACAAATCAATAAACGTAATCCAGCATATAAACAGAACCAAAGATAAAAACCACATGATTATCTCAATAGATGCAGAAAAGGCCTTTGACAAAATTCAACAGCCCTTTGTGCTAAAAACTCTCAATACATTCGGTATTGATGGAACATCTCTCAAAATAATAAGATGTATTTATGACAAACCCACAGTCAATATCATACTGAATGGGCAAAAACTGGAAGCATTCCCTTTGAAAACTGGCACAAGACAGGGATGCCCTCTCTCACCCCTCCTATTCAACATAGTGTTGGAAGTTCTGGCTAGGGCAATCAGGCAAGAGAAAGAAATAAAGCGTATTCAATTAGGAAAAGAGGAAGTCAAATTGTCCCTGTTTGCAGATGACATGATTGTATATTTAGAAAACCCCATTGTCTCAGTCCAAAATCTCCTTAAGCTGATAAGCAACTTCAGCAAAGTCTCAGAATACAAAATCAACATGCAAAAATCACAAGCATTCTTATACACCAGTAACAGACAAACAGAAAGCCAAATCATGAATGAACTCCCATTCACAATAGCTTCAAAGAGAATAAAATACCTAGGAATCCAACTTACAAGGGATGTGAAGGACCTCTTCAAGGAGAACTACAAACCACTGCTCAGTGAAATAAAAGAGGACACAAACAAATGGAAGAACATACCATGCTCATGGATAGGAAGAATCAATATTGTGAAAATGGCCATACTGCCCAAGGTAATTTATAGATTCAATGCCATCCCCATTAAGCTACCAATGACTTTCTTCACAGAATTAGAAAAAACTGCTTTGAGGTTCATATGGAACCAAAAAAGAGCCCGCATTGCCAAGACAATCCTAAGCCAAAAGAACAAAGCTGGAGGCATCATGCTACCTGACTTCAAACTATACTACAAGGCTACAGTAACCAAAACAGCATGGTACTGGCACCAAAACAGAATTACAGACCAATGGAACAGAATCCTCAGAAATAATACTGATTTGTTTTTCTAAGACCACCAGAGTGGGCACAAAAGAACCAGCGAGTAGGCAAGGCTAAAAGCAAAACTGCAAATTTATTCTTTGGTCATCTAGCTTCAGGGACCGGAGCTGGGGGTGGGGGGGCGGAGTTTCTAATACAGTCCGGACAAGAGTGGGGGCTGAGAAAGCCCACCCCCGGCGCATCTGCTGGGAGCGACTTTTCTAGGAGTGGAAGGGCAATAGGCAGGGCACGGGCATGTCGGGGGAGGGGGGGCGCTCCGCAGGTGCCACCAGGTAAATCTTGGTCTCTTCGGATTGACATCACCTGGTGCATGCCTGATTAATCTGCACCTTCCCGGGCGTCAGCTGCATTTTCAGACACACAGGTAAAAGCCGGTGATGAAGAACCCGGAAATGCGCCATCTTGCCTCCGTTCATCCAAACAAATACCACATATCTACAGCCATCTGATCTTTGACAAACCTGACAAAAACAAGAAATGGGGAAAGGATTCCCTATTTAATAAATGTTGCTGGGAAAATTGGCTAGCCATAAGTAGAAAGCTGAAACTGGATCCTTTCCTTACTCCTTATACGAAAATTAATTCAAGATGGATTAGAGACTTAAATGTTAGACCTAAAACCATAAAAACCCTAGAAGAAAACCTAGGTAATACCATTCAGGACATACACATGGGCAAGGACTTCACATCTAAAACGCCAAAAGCAACGGCAACAAAAGCCAAAATTGACAAATGGGATCTAATTAAACTAAAGAGCTTCTGCACAGCTAAAGAAACTACCATCAGAGTGAACAGGCAACCTACAGAATGGGAGAAAATTGTTGCAATCTACTCATCTGACAAAGAGCTAATATCCAGAACCTATAAGGAATTCAATCAAATTTACAAGAAAAAAACAACAACCCCATCAAAAAGTGGGCAAAGTATATGAACAGACACTTCTCAAAAGAAGACATTCATACAGCCAACAGACACATAAAAAAATGCTCATCATCACTCGCCATCAGAGAAATGCAAATCAAAACCACAATGAGATACTATCTCACACCAGTTAGAATGGCAATCATTAAAAATCAGGAAACAACAGGTGCTAGAGAGGATGTGGAGAAATAGGAACATTTCTACACTGTTGGTGGGACTATAAACTAGTTCAAACCATTGTGGGCTGGGGAAGAGACAGAATTATGAGAAATACCTAATGTAAATGACTAGCTGATGTGTGCAACAAACCAACATGGCACATATATACCTATGTAACAAACCTGCACATTGTGCACATGTACCCTAAAACTTAAAGTATAATTAAAAAATTCAGATTTTTTTTTTTTTTGGCCTTACCAGCCTTGATAATTGCATGAGCCAATTTCTTTTTTTTCTTTCTTTTTCTTTTCTTTCTTCTTTTTTTTTTTTTTTATTATACTTTAAGTTCTAGGGTACATGTGCACAATGTGCAGGTTTGTTACATATGTATACATGTACCACGTTGGTGTGCTGCACCCATTAATTTGTCATTTACATTAGGTATATCTCCTAATGCTATCCCTCCCCACTACTCCCTCCCCACAATAGGACCCGGTGTCTGATGTTCCCCTCCCTGTGTCCATGTCTTCTCATTGTTCAACTCCCACTTACAAATGAGAACATGTGGTGTTTGGTTTTCTGTCCTTGTGATAGCTTGCTAAGAGTGATGGCTTCCAGCTTCATCCATGTCCCTGCAAAGGACATGAACTCATCCTTTTTTACAGCTGCATAGTATTTCATGGTGTATATGTGCCACATTTTCTTTATCCAGTCTATCATTGATGGACATTTGTGTTGGTTCCAAGTCTTTTCTATTGTGAATAGTGCCATAATAAATATATGTGTGCATGTGTCTTTATAGCAGCATGATTTATAATCCCTTGGGTATATACCCAGTAATGGGATGGCTGGGTCAAATGGTATTTCTAGTTCTAGATCCTTGAGGAATCGCCACACTGTCTTCCACAAGGGTTGAACTAATTTAGACTCCCACCAACAGTGTAAAAGCATTCCTATTTCTCCACATCCTCTCCAGCATCTCTTGTTTCCTGACTTTTTAATGACTGCCATTCTAACTGGCATCAGATGGTATCTCATTGTGGTTTTGATTTGCATTTCTCATACTGCTCACTTCACCCTGTTTTATTTTCTTCATTGCACTTATCTCTGTCTTAATTAGTCATAATCTTTCAGTTGTTGTTTACTATTTATTACTTGTATCACCCATGGAAACTACATGACCAGTGATGATGAGCATTTTTTCATGTGTCTGTTGGCTACATAAATGTCTTCTTTTGAGAAGTGTCTATTCATATACTTTCCCCACTTTTTGATGTGGTTGTTTGATTTTTTCTTGCAAATTTAAGTTCTTTGTAGATTCTAGATATTAGCCCTTTGTCAGATTATTTCATAGTATATTTTTAAGAATCATTGTCCTCTCCTGCACATGCACATAACATTCATTTCATAACATTCCATAACATAACATAACATAACATAACATAACATAACATAACATAACATAACAT
>NC_045446.1:36638047-36666345 GCF_002776525.5 Piliocolobus tephrosceles
ATAACATAACATAACATAACATAACATAACATAACATAACATAACATTCCAAAAAAGGTCCATATAGTATGACTGTATCCCTGTCTCAGTTCATCTCTTAATTCCATCTTCCTTCAGGTTAACTTCTTTTATAGGCAAGTTCTCTTCTTGTGGTGGCAAGAGGGGTAACAAAAAGCTTTAGGTTGATATCCTTATAATTCTGGTTGATAAACTCATACTTTCCCCTCAAAAGTCCAGGGAAAAAGAGAGAGAGCACACCACTCTTCCAACAGTCTCAAGGAGAATGGTATGGTTCCATTTCATGAGATTCCATGCCCATCCTTGAATTGATCACCTTGAGGGAGAGACATGTGATGTTCTCTTTAGCCTGGTCTGAGACATTGTACCCATCCCTGGATTTGGGGGTGAGGGGGTGGGTCAGTAACACCAAAACCATGTGGACTGGGAGGGAAGGATGGGAGTTTGCTCAGAAGAAAACCAAGGTGTTGTTAGCAGAAGATGAAATAGATGATGGATGGGCATAAACAACAGATGTCCAATCTAATTAGTGAAAAACAGATAATTTACTGAAGATACCTTAAGGGACATGGAAGAGAGGATGTACAACAAAAAGCTTACAGCAAACAACCTGACAGTACCACTTAAACATTTTGCCAAGGTTCCCTTCTCACTATGCTGCCTCACCCAACTACCACCTTTCGGATATCCTTTCTCTCTCTCCTATGTGACATGGTAGACTTCCTAACTGCCCTGTCTCACTTATGCAAAACAATGCTGTGCTATCCACAGATGTGCATATTTTCTCTATCTTCTGCTCAGCAAATCCTACAATCAATAGAATGCACCTCTTTAGAAAGCAGAAGAGTTTAGGGATTATGGTTTATTACTTGAGTATACCCTTGGGGGTCTTACACCTATCCAAGCAACTTATCAAAGAACAGCTTCTAAATGTCTGCAGTACTTTAACCCAGAGAAATATTAATACCAGCTGGTAAGATTATAATTTTCCCCTATTGTCACCTATATGCTTATTTACGGAATAGAGATCATTTTATGGTTCTGTACTCTGCTTTTGCATTTTTCTCATCATTAATTATTCCACTAAAATTTCATTTTTGTAACAGATATCTAATATAACATGAATATATCACAATTTTTAAGGGAATCATCTATTGTTGGGCATTTAGGATGTTTCCATTTGTTCTCATAAGTAGTGTTGACATTAACATATGTTCTTAATAGTTATGCTTTTCTCTGAGTGTTGCCCTAGGATCTATTCCATGAATTGAAATTTCTTAGCCAACGAGGTGTAAACACTTTTACAGCTTTTGATATCATTTGCCAAATAGCTCTCCAGAAATACTATAACCATGTGTTTTACCTTAGCAGTGTTTGAGAATGGAATAAGGTCATTCTTATTTCTAGCATTTCCTTCTGTGCCCTTTCATGCAATACCTCCTGGGCTCTGAAAAAACCATGAAGAGTCCTCGTAAAGCAAGGATGGTGACATGGCACTTCTCTCACTGTATTAAATGTTAAACCCTTCCAGGGTAAAACGTAGTATATGTAGTATATAGATAGTAATTATGGTCTTCTTTGTCTTTTTTTTTTCTTTTCATCCACTTGGTTTCTCAATCCATACTTACAAATTAATCTTGATTCCTCTTTTTCCCTGCCACTCCCATATTTAATTTTGAATCTATTCCAATCACTTCTACTTGCAGCATATATCCTGAATTTGCAAGCTTCTCTTCATCTCCTTGGTTACCATGTTAGGTCAAGCCACCATCAGCTCTAGACTAGAATATTAAGATAGCCTCCTAACTGATTTACAGTCTATTCTCCAAGTAGCAGCCAAAATGATCTGTTCAAAACATAAAACAATGAAGGCATCCTGCTGCTGAACAGTCTTGGATAGTTCAGAATACCTGGAACCCTGTTATCTCCAGCCTCACCCACATCACCTTCCCTTTACTCCCCAGGGTTCAGCCATGCTGGAGCCTTTCTGCTCTGAAAGCTCTTTAAATGTCTTCCACCTTAACGCCTTTGACTCCCTAGATCTTTGCATGGCTAGTTTCTTCATACATTCAGATCTCAGCCCAAATATCCCCTCCACAGTCAGTCTTCCATGGTTTTCCAATCTTGTCTTGTCTCCTCCAGGCACTTCCTTAGCACTTCACCATGTTTTATTTTCTTCATTGCACTTATCTCTGTCTTAATTAATCTTAATCTTTTGGTTATTTTTTGCTATTTATTACTTGTATCACCCATGGAAACTACATGAGGGCCAGGGATTTTTATCTGTCAGGTTCACCACTATATCCCAGAGTCTTGAATAATGCCAGGCCCATAATAGATACTTGTTAAATACATGGCTTCCTCCATCCCTTCCTTGTTTCTTTCCTTCCTTCCCTCTTTCCTTCCTTTTTCCCAACTGCCACCATTTTGATTCAGACCTTTATTTTCTGTTATCTAGAATTTTTAAAATTCTTACACCTCGTGGAACCCTCTCTCACTTTTTCTGTACTGTACTGCCAGAAGTGCTATTCTAGAACACGTCTCAGCATGATGCTTTACAACTTACGAAAGAAAGAATAGCTATCTTAACATGATTTTCAAGGCCCTCTGTACTTTAATCCAATTAACTTCTCTTTTTTTCCCAAGGACCACAATTCCCATTCCCTACCCTAACACACAAACACTCACACCAGATTACTCATTGTTCCTAAGTTCTTCTCCCTCCTGGCCTCCCTAACTTTGCTTATGCTGTTCCCTTAGGATGACCATTCCCTACCCACTACCATACGGCTCATTTCTCAAGGTATTTCTCAAATATAGCCTCTTCCAAGAAAATTGTGTTGCATCTTTGAGGTGAAATTAATAGCTTCTCTGTAAGACAGAAATGGTGAAGAAATGAATAGCTTCTCTGTCAGACAGGAATGATAAAGAGATTCCAAATTAATTGGTGCCTGCTTCCTGAGGAGGATTTGAGGACTCTGAGGCTGTACTCGGGTTATGGGAGAAGGAGTTCTGTGATCAATTAATCATGTCTGTTTTGAGCTTAGGAGTAGGAGTTGTGGTATACATATTTACTATTCTTGCTCAAAGAATTTGCATTGTAAAATATAATGCATGTTTCTTTCATGCTTTATATACTATTTATTGATTCACATTCTTCCTTTGCCTTTGGATTGTCAGAAACTTAAGTTTAGTCTACATAACACAGGATTGTCAGAAACTTAAGTTTAGTCTGCATGATTCAGATTAAATATATTCTTATTGGATTTGGTCTTTTCAATAATGATCTTCCAGTATGGACCAAGGGAGACAGTGGAGCTGAAAAACAGGTAAAACAGGTAAGGAATTGACTGAAAAGTAAGTCTATCCCCTGACTCTTGGCTGAACATACGATGCTGACATGAAAGTATGATTTTCTCGAAAAAAAACCCAAAAACTTTGAAATCAGATGTATCTTGGTTCAAACACCAGATTTGTCACCTCTTAGCTGCCTGAACTTTGGCAAACTCCTTAATCTCCCTGAACCTTAGTTTCCTTAACTGAAATGGGAACTACCACACCCATCCCATAGGATATTGTGAAGATGAAGGACAGAAGGTGTGTAAATCAACAATCCTAGTGTGTGGTGCCTCACTGGCTCTTAATAGGTCTTAGATCCCTTCTCTTCTCATTGGTCACACTAGTGTTTGATGGCTCTCTGACCTAATGTGGAGAAGCTTGCAGTACCTCAAATGAGAGAGAAAGAAAACATGCTGGCCAGATCCCCAGACACAGAAGATGCCCAGCACAGATGGAAATGATGATCCAGAGGTTAGACCATCAGAGACAGGATTTGGCAATGAAGGATTATGTTTTTCTGAGTTCTGTTTCCATCCTACCAGGCATCCTTTGCTTGGCTCCTCCACCTCTCTTTTCATGAAATAACTAGGCTACAAAGTGACATCAGCACATTTGATACCTCAAGGAAATTCCCTACCTGCCCATGAGCAAGGCTCACTTCAGGCTCTGGACAACCAGGGAGGAAGGGAGGCAGTAAAAATAGCACACATGCCAATCTATTTCCTGAGTGCTCTCCTCTGGAGCTTGCGTTACCTGTGAATTAGTCATAACTCTGTCACACTTAACTTTCTGATCATAAGAATAAAGCCATTTCCATTTCCCATCTCTCTGTTGGACTTCTAATTTAAAATACATGCACACACATCCCCCCACCACATACAAAAAAGTCTACTCTTGAATCAGATGTTCTTATGTCTCCCATGCTTCAAATACAGGCCCTCCCTTGCCCCCACCACTCATGCATTTGCTCAAGGGAGAGGCTGAGAAAATAGGCAGCTCTTAGCGCTGATCAGCATGGATAACTAACTCTAATTCTTCAAATACTATTCCCAATGGCTTGCTGCATCTCTAAAAACTGGGACATAAAATGTAAGTTACAGAAGGACCTCAGGGAGCCTTCATTTTACAGATGGGAATACTAAGGCCTGAAATAAAAAAAGATTTTCCCCAGGTGAGACAGAAAGGCATCAACAGAGTAGATTTCTAGTCCAGTGCTTTTTTTGTTATCCCATATGCAAAATCACGTAGGCCTTCAATATATTTCCCATTTTCATCTCACACTCCCTTGGGAAAGGAAAATGAGTTGTTAATTACATGTTACCAATGGCTAACATTTACTGAGCACTTGCTATAGCACCAATTGCTTTATGTGTGTTATTTTATTTGGTCATCTCCAGAACCCCAGGTGGCTTAGTTATTATCCCTATTTTATAGCTGAGAGAGTGGAAGATTAGAAAGGGTAGATAACTTGCCAAGGGTTCTGTAGCTATAAGGATAAAGTAGGATTTAAAACCAAAAAGTTTAACTTTAGGGAACTAATGCTAAACCACTACTACCTGATCCTGCTTCCTTACTAAAAGACCTTTCCTAATGGCTTAACCTTCAGGATCTTCAGGCATCAGTAGAAACCAGATTGGTACAATGGAAAATGCACAGTGCTGGAGGTTAAGGCCAGTGAACAAGCCAGGTCAATGCAACTGGTGCATTGCCAAAGGATGTGGGGAGGTGAGAGGCTCACCTCGGCTCAGTACTGCTAGCATTGGAAACAGTGGGAAGCACAGGCCTGTACCATTGCTTTCCATCTGTTCCATTGTCTGATCTACAAGAACAGACAGCTGACTACCAGAGCAGGGCTCAATCAATTGCAGGGTTTCCTTGGTCATCAAGGATAGCTGCTATGGCTATGCCCAGGGCTATGAAAACTTCATTACCCAAGATGCTGAGGCAACTGTTTTCTTTGATCTGGGTATTTTCTCTAAGGAAAGAAACATTTTATCCCTCCCACCCTTTCTGCACCCTGCCAATGGACCTCATCTTTGCTTCAAACTATTTCCCCTGCTTTCATTAGAAAAGAAAGAAGTTCTTCTGGACAAATATAAGGAAACAGAGTCCAGCTTTGGCCTTGACAGTACAGACCAGTTTTGCTGGGTTAGCTGATTTAACCACTGATCAGGGAGCTGGCAATTTAATTTCATTCTATCATTTATTTCTCTCTCCATTCTACCACTTCTTCTCTCTGGCCCTATTCCCCATCATCCTGAAGCAGCTGGACTGACAGAAGAGTAGAATGGCCTATCAGTCCTAAGATTGCCACCTGGACACTTTGGACTCCTCCTACTTTTAAGTCAACAGGCTAAGAAGGGAGTTACAGTGTTGGCTGGGGTGATTGACCCGGACTATTTAGATGAAATCAGTCTACTACTCCACAGTTGAGGTAAGGAAGAGTATGTGTGGAATACAGGAGATCCCTTGGGGCATCTCTTAGTATTACCATGCCCTGTTGATTAAGATCAATGGGAAATTACAATAGCTCAATCCAGGCAGAACTACAAATGACCCAGACCCTTCAGGAATGAAGGTTTGGATCACTCTACCAGGAAAAATCCATAACCTACTGAGGTGCTTACCGAAGGTAAAGGGAATACAGAATGGGTAGTAGAAGAAGGTAGTCATCAATACCAGCTAAGACCACGTGACCAGCTGCAGAAATGAGGACTGTAATTATCATGAGTCTTTCCTCCTTCTTTTGTTAAAAACACGTTTGGCATGTATACACTTGTATTAAGAAAAAAATCTTCATTTTATTTCCTTTTTCCTTTATCATGTGACATAAGATTTATTGACTTCTTATCATAATTTAAATGTTGTTAACTTTATGTAATAGCATTTGGATTGTACAAATTGCATTTCCAGTTGTACAAAGGATAGTTTTATTATGTTAGGCATAATTATGACCTTATGATTATCTTTATTTGAATATTATGTATGATCTCAGGAGATGTGTAAGGGTTCAAGGTGATAAGGGGTAGACTTATTATGGTTAATACTGAGTGTCAATTTGATTGGATTAAAGGATGCAAAGTCTTCTGCCCTCAAATGTGATTCCAAGTTCTTTACCTTTGCAACTCGGACTGGCTTCCTTGTTCCCCAACTTGCAGACGGCCTATTGTGGGACCTTGTGATTGTGTGAGTTAATACTCCTTAATAAACTGCCCTTTATATATGTGTTAATATATAATATCCCCTATTAGTTCTGTCTCTCTAGAGAACCCTAATACAGGCTCTCATCTTTCCCATTTGTTAAAAGGTACATGTGGGCTCTAATGAAGCTTCATTTACTGTAGACATGTGTGGCTGTCCTATGTTACCTTCCTCAAGCTCTGGGTTTTGATAGTAGAGTAGGAACTGTCATGGAGGCAGTGACCCAGACACTACGCTGGTGGCAAGGAAAGGACTAGTGGAGAAAGGTGAAGCAGTCAGGGAGCAGCCCTCAGGAAAGATGCCAAAGAGGAGAGGGGTCACAGAGGACTGTGGAGAACACAGAAGGGCAGATTTTGTCATAAAAAGTTTTCTCTTTGCTAAATTTCAGGGAAAGAGTAAACAGGGCTTGGGTGCTTGGATTTTTAGCCCCACCCATTCCCTGACATCTTATATTCTCAGAACCACCAGGAACACTTCTTCATTGACAACACTGAGAAGAATGAGGAGGGAATGTCAAAGCCTGCTTTGCTAGAGACAGGTAGTTTTCAATTCTGAAAACCACACAGACATGTACACACACACTTGTCTTTAATGGTGCTTCAATAGGAATTTTACCTAGTAGTTCTGTAGTCTAAGATGGCCTCTAGAAAACTTCCTGGAGCAATGGAGATTCAATTCCTATCATGAGGTTAAGGAAGCAGGTTTATTCACCAAATTAGGATTCAAAACTACCTAGACAAGCTCAAACAGATGGCAGGAAGGAAAGGTAGAAAAGATAAACATCAAGTCCAGAATTTGGATCCAAAAATTAAATTTCTCACCATACAGAATCCTTGCAGCAGATCCTAGGAAACAGGCTCCAAGGTGGACAACAGCCAGCAGTTCCACACACCAGCTTGGGCTGAGCTAATGGAAGAATGTTTGTGTTTGTGAATCAGGCTGGCACAAAAGTGTTCAAGAGTGGAATCCTCTGCTTTACAGAAGACTAAAGTTAGATTCTCAGATATATACTCATACATATTATCTACAAAGGCAGCCCAGAGTGTAGCAGAAAGGAGTTGGACAGATCTAGATTCAAAGCCAAGTCCAACTTACTACCTTGGAGAACTCGGGCAAACTACTGAGCCTCTGTTCTTGAGCTGTCCCCAAATAGGCTTCTCTTGCCTGGTTGTTGTAAGTAATAAAGATAATATATGGCCACACTTCTCAGATTAGGTTGGCAAATTCCTAGGAGTATTTGGCAGTATGATTGGGAGTATGGGAGGCCATGGCATAAACATAAGGCATGCTCCCAGTGTTTCTATTTTACTCAATGGCAAATCATTTACAACCTATTTTTATATTAAGCCAAACAGGGAGCTATTACTGAGTAGAAAGAAAAACCCGATGCCATTTTTAAAGCTCAAAATGGTATAGAACTTTCAATATAGCAAACAGATTCTGCATGGTCTGTGCCCTTTGTTTCTTAGGAACACACATTCACTTTCTCTGTCTTCAGGGTATGTCAGCAGAAAATTTGAGAAGCTTTGGTGTGCATACAACACCTCACATGGGGTTTAGCACGTAGTAAGTGGTCAATAATTTGTAAATCTCTCTATTTGGAATTTGTGAGATGTGATTATCCCACTGGCTCTTCACTGGTCAGACCACATGTGTGTGTAATGTTATGTCCAGTGAGAAGCATCTCTTTTAAAAAAGAGAAAGAAACAGGCCAGGCGCAGTGGCTCACGCTTGTAATCCCAGCACTTTGGGAGGCTGAGGCAGGTGGATCACAAGGTCAGGAGATCGAGACCATGCTGGCTAACATGGTGAAACTCCATCTCTACTAAAAATACAAAAATAGAGAGAGAGAGAGAGAGAAACAAACTAGAGAGTGTCTAGACTAAAGGCTAATGGTAAGTGGTCTGAAAACCCCAATATCTGAGGAACGATTCTAGTGATTGTTTCTGAGGTGTTCTTTAGCCTAGAGAAGAAAAGAGAAACAAGAGAGATTCTTCCAATATTTGAACAGCTAACAGGAGGAAGACAGAAGAAACATTCTGAATAAGCAGACCACCAACCAAGGTGAAACAAATAAGGGGGAAGATTAAACATCTGTACAAAGAAACACTTTTTAACATTTGAACTCTCTGGCAGTGGGAAGCAGACTATAATGCTTAAGAACTCAGGCTCTGGAGTCAGACTGGGTTTAAATTGTGGCTTTGACCTGTAATAGCTCTATGATTTCAGGCAAGTTAAGTATCTTTGACTCAGTATTCCTACCTGTAAAATGATGATAATAATAAGACATTCATCATAGGATTGTGGCAAAGATGAATTAAAATATGTAATGTGTCCAGAATGGCGCCTGATACATCGTAATTGCTGAATACCTTATTTCATGCAGAAATTGGCTATAGTTACACATTTGGAAGTCTTCACGGTACAGGGGATACTTTAAGCCAGGGATGTTAGAATGCATTCAGCTGCAAGTAGGCAAAAATCCAACTAACAATAGCTTAATGTATTAATAAAGCCCTGTAATGATCTTGCATAGTTGGAATGATGGAGTTAGTTGGTTCTGAGGTTAGTCCAGAGTTCAATAATGTCATCAAGGACCCAGGCTCCTTCTGTTTTTTTTATTCTGCCATTTTCTGCATGTTGACGTTTTGCCCCCAGGCTCGTTGCCTCATGGTCTCAAGATGGCTGCCATAGCCTGAACTCCATGCCCTCACCCAGCCAGGTTCAAGGAAGGAGTGTTAAGCAGGGAAAAAATTTTTACTTTTTGAGATTCTGTCTGATTATATGAAAAAAAATTCACTAGTGAAGGAAACTGGGATTAATATTCCTTCTTAGACCTATCATTTACCTTCTCTAAAATCAATAGATCTCTATTCTTAAGAGCTGAATAAAATTTAGCTGTCACTTGTCATGTTTGGTCAACATATTTAAGGGGGCTAGGTAAAAGAAAATAGACAGGGCAAGATAATGAGAAAGCATATCGTGGAAGTTGGAGGAAAAGAAGGAGGAAGTGTCAAGGAAATGATAAAAAGAAGAAAGTTTTAAGGAAGAGAGAAAGTTCACCACACTCAAACGCTTCAGTCTTCGCTAGGATCGGAACTGAAAGGGTCAACTGAATTTGCAATTGATAAACTGAGGAAGTGGACTTTCAGTGAGATGGTAGGAGGGTAGGAGCCAGAGAAAACAGCCATAAAAAGCTGAATGAAGTGAGGGGACTGTGACAGGGAGTGGAGATTACATTGCTTGACTGTAAAGGAAAGCTAGAGTGATGGGAGCTAGAAGGGAACACAGGGTCAAGAGAAACGTAATTCTTGAGACAAAAGAATCTTGCAGTGAATTTATAGTTTGTGGAGATAGAGCAAAATAAAGGAAGATATTAAAGAGTTAGAAAAACAGGGAAGAAAGGAGGTGAAGATAGGACATGTAGGAAATGATAGGGTCAAGACCGAGAGCAATGGTCAGCCCTTGATAAGAAGAATAACGTCTTTACCTCTGAGATGTCACAGTGAGAAGGTGTCATAGAATTAGAAGAAGGAAGAAAGGACAGGTATGGAAACAGATACAAATTGTATTTTAGGTTTCCGGGAGGTACTCAGAAGGATCTGCAGCCTGAAAGGCATGGGGAAAGTGCACAGCTCAAAAGAGATTTCCATAAACAGAAAATCCAGTTATTCCCTGCTCTGGACATGGAGGGAATAAGGAAAAGGTCAAACTTCCCTATATTTCTTGGGAGATCTTAACATCAGTGCCTTAGATTCTAAATGAAAAATGGCCATCATAGCACCAGCCAGGCATACAGCAGAATTGTTTCTCCAGAAAAGGCCTCTGTGCCCAGAAAGGCATTTCCTCCCTTCAGTATCAAGGGAAGAGCCCAACACTCCTCTGCTGCCCATTAAGCGCTTGGCATTTCATCTAAGGGGAGCTTCTGGAGCCCCCACCATTGACAAGTGTTCTAAGTGATAGCTTCATTGCTTCTGGTAGATCAGGCCTCATGAGCCTTCCAATTTAAAGAGATCATTTTTCTTCCCATTCCCAAACATGTTTTAGGTAAAATGCCTAGACCACTAGAGTCAGTACTGGCTCATCTTTCTCAGAAGGGATGCCTTCAGCCCAGTGTTCCTGTAAAATAGCCTTACCTCCGATAAAATACTCTATCAGGGACCCCGAAATGAACCATCAACAGAATTGGAATCAAAATGCAGATGAAAACCAATTTTGTTGAAAATTAATTTTTACATATTGACTTGAATGTCCTCTAGGATGGGAGGGTTTTCAAGCTATAATTTTCATCCTTTTGAAACACAGTGAATTTAAAGTAAATTAAAATGCATAGGGGATAAAGTCACAGTAATAATAATAACTTTTACTTAAGATATGTTTTATAACATTTAAATTATTTTTTCATATATTTCATCCTCCCAGCAACCCTGGGAAATAAGTGATCACTGTCTTCCTTTCAAAGACAAGCACATGAAGACTGAGAGAGGTAATAAGATTCTCCTAAAATCCCAGAGCAAAGTATCAGAATAAAGATCTGAACACAGGTGTTCTTACTTATTTCTAATAGCTCCAGTTTCCTCATCTTTGAAAACTGAAGTTATGGTGATAGATGCCTCACAAATAAAGACATACTATAATGAAGCACTTTAAAATGACCTCTTCAGTGGATTGTTGTTAGGGAAAATGTTGGAATAAGTCAAACAGAAAATTGTTGAGAAATTCTAGCAGGGAGCAAGTAGGGAGCCATGTGTGGAAAGGCACATGGGCCAAGATTCTTTGTTGCAAAGAATATAAACTGATTCTGGCTAAGTGAAGCAGTGAAGAAAATTTTTAGCTGGCCATTGAGTGGCTCTCAGACTCAGTGGGGAGGTTGGAAAGCCTGGTTCGAGCAAGGGTCAGGGGCTGAGGGAAGCTAAGTGGCCATGTCCACAGCCAAGGGCACATCACAGAAACAGCCTGCTTAGACACTGAACACAGTCTCTGCCACTGCTGGACCTTGGATGCCTGACTTCAGTCACCCAATTGAATTCCAAATATCAGTTGATTAGATGTACAATCTGGTTGGGAATATCTAATTGTCCACCATGTCTATACACTAACTTCCAAAGGCAAAGAGTGCAAGTATCTATAAAGCCTCTTCCACTTCCATAGATTTACACAGAGCAAAATCACCAAATATGGAAAGGTGCTTCAGATTCTGGGTAGTAAACAAAATGGCAAATCCTTGCAACAATTCTCTCTCATTCTGAAAATACCCCATATTTGATTCACAATTCAGAAACTCTCCAAATCCTACTTATTGAGACCGAAGAGCCTGGAATGTTAATTGAACATTGTTGAATGTAGGTCTATCCCCATCCAAGAACCTTCCCTAATGAATCTAGTCCTCACTAATATCCCAGTACCCCATCCCTCAAAACAAGGCAAGGCACATCATCTAGTTCACAGAATTAATGACTTGACCACCTACGTTGCTGGTTCATTAATTAATTGATGGACATTGGTAATATGGGAAGATGACCAAGGATCAAGTTCTGGTGTACCATCAACTTGATGTACTTCTGTAGGCAAAGCGCCATTATTTTAAGATGCTGCTTTTTAAGAAACAGGCTAGATGAGACCCATGTTTTCCAACTTAGGTTTGATTAGAATCACCTGAGGGTGGGGGACTCAATAAATGTAAATTTCCAGGGTCCAACATAAACCTTCTAAACAAGGATCTTTTTTGCTTTGTTTCGTTTTTTAGTTCTGCTTTAAGTTCACCAAGTTATTCTGATAATAAGCCAGGTTTGGGACTCCTGAACTGAACGATTTCTTGTCCCTCTTAGCTTTTGGTAGTGGTGAAATAGTAGGGACCAGCTGTTAAGAATTCCATCTCTGGGGTTAGAAAGCATCTGATTCTGATTCTGGCTGCGTAACTCTCTGGCTCTGAAACTACTCACCGTCTCTAAGCATTAGTTTCCTCATTTCAAAAATGGGAATGCACCTACCCCCATGAGATTTTTGCAATAATTAAATGAGATAAAGCGCTAGATGCTCTGGGCCCAGTGTCTGGCCTGTGAACAACACCCAGTAATTCTAAATGGATTATTATGAGGACAAAGGGAGGAGAACTAACTCATCCGGCTGGTGAGCGTGTGTTGGGGGAGGCTCAAGGAAAGCTGGTGGAAACATGACTTTCTTTTTTTTCTGTTTTTGTACTTGATTTAACTGTATAAAAATATAACCGATGAACTTAAAATGTTCAGGATGTTGGCGTTTTTCCCCCTTTTTTTGGCTGCAGCTTCTCAGAAGATGCGCTCCCAATGAGGAACCATCTCAGCGGCCCTAACCAGTAACTGACTCGCTACTGTGTCTTGGCTCAGGCCTGAATGTGGTCCATAGTAAGCTGCTTTGCCTTAGTGACTCAGCATAGTAGGCCCTTTTTAATTTCTCTCTCATTCCTCAGCCAAGAAACTCTCCCACCTCTCTCTGCCGTATGCTACTGAGATTGCATTTTGTACCATCTACTGGGAGATAACACAGTTAAATTGATGCTAGGAACCTTATAAGGGTATAAACACTTCTTTGCAGGATGGACGTCATAATAGCAAATCAAGGGCGAGTGCCAATAATAGATTTCTTTGGGTTTCTTTTTTCCTCTGCACATTCTTCAGGGCTCTTTGAGGGGGACTGAAATGACATGGCAGCCTCGAAATAGTCCAGGGAGTCAGACTGAGGAAGGAGTCTTGAACAGGCAGGCAAACCAAATACAGCCCACACCTTCTCAGCCCAAACTTATCTCTTGGGCCTTTTTTGTAACCCTTAGTTGGAGCAGCAGAAAGATGTCTTTGGTGTCGGGCAGCTCTGCCTGACCTGGGGCAAACTATCTATTTGAGCCTCCTGTTCCTTGTCTTTATGATGAATGAGAGTGTCATGATAAAATGAGGCAATATTGTAAGGCTACCTGACACACAGTAGTACCTGACACTCAGAACATGTTTGCCCCTTTTGCGTTCTTTCTGTCCTAAAGATGCCCTAAGTTGGCAGAATCAGTACATTTCAAATGTGCAGCTACCACAAAGGAAAGATTCTAGATAGTTCCAACAGGAATGAATTCACTCCCCCCAGAGAGTCTTGAGATAGGCTGTATGGTGGAGTAAAAGACATACTTGGCTCAAAGTCAGACTCTAACTGTAGTCCTGTTTTGTAACTTACCATTGTTTTGTCCTTGACCATATTATTCGGAGTTTCTACATTTGCCGAGGACTTCCTAAGTGCCAACACTGTACCGAATGCTTAACATGGCTTATTTTACTTAATCTTGCAATGATCCATATAGAGTAGAAATTACTATCTTCACTGTGTTGAAAATGGAGCTGAAGAGCAGAGGAATCTCTTAACTTGCAGAAGGTCACATTGCCAACAAGGGATAAAGCTCCCATTTGAACCCAGTTCTGCCAGACCCTGGAGACCATGTTACTAATAACCATGGCACCTGGCTCCCACTAGCTATTTCTGAGCTCATTTTCCCCATCTGAAAAAAAAAATAACCCATGCCTACTTTCCAGGATTTCTAGAGAGGAGCATATGAAACCGTTGATCGAAGGGACTTTGTACATTAAAAGAACACTTTAATGTAAAAAATTTTTACTTGTAATCACAAAAGCTGTAATGGTCTCTTTGGTCCCTAGAAAACCATCCTTATGCCAAGAAAAATCGGAACTGTAAGGCTGACGGTTCTTGTCTGCACCCAGCCATATGAGACTGAGAACAAGGTGGCTTTTACAGATACACGATCGTATATTGAGTAGGGTAGAGTACACACTAAATCTGTATTTATACTTGGGAAACCACACTGTGCTTAAATTAGCATTGAAGAATAAAAGCTTCTCTAAGATAGGCTGCCCTTCTAAGCAACAGAGACTAACATTTCTATCACTACAGACAACAGTATTTTGAAAGCACTTGCTGGATGCCTTTAATTCATCCTAAAACCTTATCCATCCTTCTCCAATCACACCTCCCAAACTCACACCCTAGGTAGCCAGCATCCATCTTAAATGGAAGCTCTTTTCCAACATTTGTGGCCCAAATAAGCTATAAATAATAAGGATAAGCTATAAATAAAAAGGACCATCACAAATTTTTTTCAAGATCCTCTAGTTCATTCAATGGTATGTTACACAGAAGTCCACAAGATTAGTCACAAAAGGAGCCTAGAGGGGTTTAATTAATCAGAGATGCCTAAGGCATCATCGCACTGGCAAAGAAATCAATTTTCCAAATTCAGGAAAACTACAGAAATAGCATCCAACCTTGGCCCTGAGCTGTGTCCTAATTTACTAAGGTCACTTCTCCTACTGCCTAGTGACCCCAAAATTCCACCTGGCCACTTTTTTGGGCTTTGCACAGATCAGCATTTGCTCTGGGGAGGCATCCTTGCCTGGCCTTTTTTTTCCCCATACACACACACATTCATACCACCCCCACCCCAAGCCCCCACCCCGGCCCCACACACACACACAATGCACTCCACCAATTCCCATGGCAACAAAACAAGGGGGGAAATATCAAAAAGCAGTCCAGAAACTGCAGAAGAGCTCTCTGACTCAGTTCCCTGATTCTTCCCAGATCTATAGCTCTGAGATCTCTCCCAGCCCTTAGATTTCTGTAGGTCTGAGAACATTCTATACATTTAATTGACAGATGAAGGGTGATTTGTTTGAGTTGAGAATAATTAACCAAATAACTGAGCCTCACAGTGAATAACTAAAATAGATGCTTGTTTTAAAGCAACCATGTGGCCCCTGGAGTAAACAGAAGTCAATTCGGACTTTCAATCCAAAAATCACCTTTGCTCAATAAAATAGTATAGATGTGGGAAGCAAAAAAAGAAGAGAGAAAATAAGGGGAAATATAAATATTAAGTATTTTTCTCACTTCCTGAATAGCTGTTATCGGGGTTGAATAAATAAAGTACACCCATAAAATGGAAAATTGTGCAGCTTGTAAAGAATGAGAGAGCTCTAGGCATTGACAGGGAAAAATGTGTAAGATACATCATGAGGAAAAAAGGATTTCAGAGCCATGCTATTGTATTTGTTCACTTAGGTAAAAACAATTATATGTAGAAAAAGCATGCTTTTACTTATGTTAGCATACACGTATAGAAAAAATATTGAAAGAATATAAACTAAATGATTTCCAGTGGTTATATCTGTGGAATAAGATTATGGAGAAGTCATTTGTTTTGTAAAGTTTCTTTTTTTTTTTTTTTTAAGAGTGAGAATCTACTACATTTATAACCATAATAAAGATAAGGCAAGTAAAAGTATCTTTCTCTGATCTAGGGGAACTGACAGCATTGAAATTTGGAGGACCCCTGTAATGACATCTACAATAGCATGCCCTGGGGTCTTCATCTCCCTGTATAAGCAGATATATCTGGAAATCCAGACATGCCACATTCTAGCCACATCTCTTTTCTTCTATTTTTGAAAAATGAAAAAAACCACAGTGACCTATGTTCATCATTTCTAGTCCAGCACTGGCCAAGTGGGTGGGTGGCAGAGTTCCAGGACCTGATGGATGACAAGACTTTGGATGGCCAAAATGTTAAAGACCTTATCCTTCATCTTCTCCTTTTGTGGTATTTTTTCCCCTTTTGTGCTAGCAAAACACATGTATAGAGTTGTAATAATGAGTCGTCCGTCATCAGTCTGTAACATTGCTAAGGACCAGTCCTCCCGTCCAGTGTGGACTCTGGGCCCTTCTCAAAAGAGAATGGCATCTGAAACATATGAAATATTTTGACTGAGAAGAAATGTGAGGGGGAAAACTTGATCTGAGGTTTTGTTAACCCAATTTCTTGGCAGAACTGCTGATTAAAGAATGAAAGCCTTTCTCTTCTTTGGACAGCCAAGAAGCCATTTAAATGTTTAAAGAAATTATTTAAATGGGTTTAAAAATATGACAAAAAGGAGCCATATTGCATGTTAAAGTCTTTTGTTGTGAGCACCTTTTGGTGGATCTACAAAAAACTCAAGAACCCCCTTTCTCTGAAGTCTACCATATCTATTTTGGGCAGCCATGTTTGTTCCCTTTGGACATCACACAGCCTCCTGGCCCAGTTTCACAGAGGATGGGCAGCTGACCCACCAGGGACAATCAGATTTTCCTGGGAATTTGTGATGGGAATTCAGATTCAGCAAGTTAGTTTTTGAGGCTAGAGTGAACAAGCACAAAACTCAGGAGCTGTGGCCATATCATGTACAACAACCAGCAAAGTAAGCCAATCTTCAGAAAGGATGAAAACAGAGGACGTTCCCAGAGATAAGAGATATCACAATAAGATACCATAGGACCCCAGACCCAAATACACACACTGCCTGGCTATATCTTATTCCAGGTTCTTTAGGAGCTCCCTCCCCTGCCACATATCCCTAAGATACATTCCCCATTTTGCTTACACCTGTTTGAGCAGGCTTCTCTTACTAGAAACCAAAAGAATGTTAGCTAAGGCAACATGTGACAAAACTGTGATATCTGAATAAATTCTGTGCATCAAGGTAGATACCTTCAGGGACTAAACACTCAATATCACTGTTAATCAAGCCAGTTTGAAATTTCTCTCTGAGAATGGCTTTCAAAATCAGTATCTGGGCCCATCCCATTATTAATTATTAGTATTGTATGATTTAATTACTACATTAATTGGATGTTTACTTTGCCATGCCCGGCAGTGAGAACTTTACCTGCATTATCCTATTAACTTCCACAGTCACCAGAGAGGTGGGTTCTATTATCATCTTATAGGTGACAAAACAGACTCAGTGAGGTAGAGCAATTTGCCAAAGGCCATACAGTAAGTAATAGCAACAGCATTCGGAATCTAGGCCTGTGTGGCTTAGGCCATGAACTCTAAATCTCTATGCTGATCTGCCTTACATCTTTTTACTGAAAGCTGTCATCATAGGCTTGATCGACTGTAATAGACATGAACCAACATGACACCCTGGAGGATGCATGTGATGTTAAAATCATACCCATGCTCCGTTCTCACTCATAAGTGGGAGCTGAACAATGAGAGCACATGGACACAGGGAGGGGAACATCACACACTGGGGCCTGTTGGGGGTTGGGGGTAAGGGGAGGGAGAGCATTGGGACAAATACCTAATGTATGTGGGGCTTAAAACCTGGATGATGGGTTAATGGGTGCAACAAATCACCATGGCACATGTATACCTATGTAACAAACCTGCACATTCTGCACATTATCCCAGAACTTAAAGCATAATTTTAAAAAATAATAAATCATACCCATGCTCCAAGTTCTGAGATTTGTTGCCACTGGTACAAGTCAAAAGAATATGCCAATGGTGTAGCCACTGTGGGAAACAGTATGGCAGCCCCTCAAAAATTAAACATAGAATTGTTATATGATTTATCAGTTCTACTTTTGGTTAAATATACCAAACAGTTGAAAACAGAGACTTGAACAGAGATTTGTACACCGCCATTTAGGCAGGATCATTCACAATAATCAAACGATGGAAACAACCCAAATGTCCATCAATGGATGAATGGAAAAGCAAAATGTGGTACTTGCACACAATGGAATATAAGCCTTAAAAAGAAATAAAATTCTAATACATGCTACAACATGGATGAACCTTGAGGACCAACTGCCATGTAAAATAAACTAGATACTAAAGGACAAATACTGTATTATTCCACTTACATGAGGTATCTGGAGTAGTCAAATTCATAGAGACAGAACATAGTATGGTGGTTGCCAGAGGCTGTGGAGAGGGGTAAATGGAAAGTTATTACTTAACGGGTACAGGATTTCAGTCTGGGAAATTTTTTAAGTTCTGGAGATAGAATGGTGGTAATGGTTGTACAACAATGGGAATGTACTTAATGCTATTGAACTCTACATCTAAAAATGGCTAAAATGGTAAATCTTATGTTGTGCCTATTACAATAAAAAAAGGATGTACCACAAGCTTTGGCCAATATTGGAGCTCCAGGATAATAACTTTGAACAAAATTTATTCAGTTCAATTCCAAGGTTATTTACTGAGTGTCCATTGTGTGTAAGGCCCACTAGAGGTTATTCAAAGAAATGAGGAATCAATGAGACCTGTGTAATCCTCAAGGAGCTGACACTCTAGAGAAATCTCAGAAAGTACACAAACACAAGACAAAGCATGATTAAAGCCATAAATAAGAAACAAATAACCTGGATGATTGAGAAATCAAGGAAAACATTATTGTAGATTTGACATTTGAGATGAGCTCTTGGGTATTGGTAGCCAGGAAAAGAGCATGCTAAGCAGAGAGAATATGGGTTAAGGCTATGAGCCAATTGGAGGAATAGCAAGTGCAAGATGGGATGAAAATCAGAGCAGAAAAGATAACATTTAACATTTATTTGAAATTTATGATCTGCCAGAAACCAGGCATGGTGTTTTACACATATCTCATTTAATCTTCACAGCAGTCTTAGGTAATATTATCGAAGACACTTCTGGTTGCCTATTCAACAGCTTTTTTCCTCCTCTTCCTTTGCCACCAAGCCCTGATTTAATTTTGACTATTTCCCCTGGACAGACCTGTCCTGGTAGAAGAGCACCTCCTCAGTCCTCAGTCCCCAGGAGGTGTCTTTATTCATCTAAGTCTGTAATACTAATTCCAATCCTGCTGGCATAGATTGTTGGAGCTAAGAACAAGTTGAGATTTGACCAAAAAAGAAATTATCACCCTCCCCACTTGGATGTTGGTCAGAGGACTTGTGGAAAGGCTTTATTCCCTGATTAAAAAAACAAAAACTTCACAAAGAGAATGACCCCTCTTTCTGCATCTGTTTAAGAACGTGAAGCCTGCGGCTGTGGTAGCCTTCTTGGGACCACAATCATATGAGTCTAAAGATGAAACTAACTCGCTAAAGATGAGAGAAAGGTGAAGGGAAGCTGCTGACTTTAAGTCTTGGAATTAATCAACCCTGAAACCACTTTCCTCTCTATTTCTTCTTATTTAAGATTATATATATATGCCACTTTAAGTTGGTCCTCTGTTAATTGCAGGCAAAATTTTACATATGAGTTTCCAAGTAGGTAGGGGATATATTTCCTATAAGTTAATGGTCAATGTGTCTGACTCTGGATTAGAAGAATACTGAGCAGGGGTGAGGGCGGGGGCAGGAGTTTAAACAGTAGTTTGGAACTTCAAACCACAAGGTGAAGTGGGTGAAGAGGGACAATTCTCCGGCTATGTGAACAGCTCAGGAATGTAAAGCATCGGTTGCATTATTTTAGAGTCACACCTCAGTTGTCTACACCCTGGGGGAGGGAAAGTGACAGTGTTTCCGTGGTGACTCAGCCCTTCCCCTCAAAAACCCAAGGAAACATCAAGTGTGTCCTTGTAGGCAACCTTCCCCCTGCCACGGCTGTGTTTATGTAGGGCAGTGCTCGGAAGGCCTCCTCTTCCCTTACGCTTGACTTGTCGCAATGTCTCCCACCTCCTCAACTCCCATAGTGTGGGGGACCAAATGTCAGTCAGCCCTCTCCCTCTGCCTCGCACACTTTTCCTTCGAAGCAGCCGCCAAGGTGGAGTGACCTCCCTCACCAGTACTTTTACCACCTATTGAGAGGAGACTAAAATTGTCTTATATAAAAATACAGCTCCCCAGGCTGGGGGAGGATAGACAAAGGTTTTAACAGGAGGCAGCCAAAGGAGTCAGATAAACCTCTATTTGCATTCCAGCCCAGACACCATGAGCTGCATGACCTTGGGCAAATCACTTGACTTTCCTGAAACTCAGTGTTATTGGCTGAGGAATGGGAGTAACATCACCTGTTCTGCTTACGTCAAGGAGCTAACGTGAAGATTTTTTTAAAAAGACAATCACTCTCAAATACAGCTGTTGTGCCATCTAGGGAACTGGACCTTGAGGGGCTAGGATTAAATGGAAATGTTCACGTGGGTCAGAGGGAAAAAGGCTAGAAACAAGAATTTAGTACACCCAAACTGGGTCGATCCCTAAAAGGAACCTGGGAAAACAGAGGGGCACATACTCCCTGGGAAAGGAGAGGGTATATCTAATTGGTTAAATTTCTTCTGCAAGGACTGACCACAGGCCTGGGGTGAGCATTATTTCATTCGACTCTTCCATTAACATTATGAGAAGAGCATTTTCATCTCCATTTTATAAATAAGAAAAGTCACACCAAGAAAGGAAAGGTACCAGTTGAAGATTGATTCTGGCCTCCTCACAACTCAAGTTATGAGGTATTTTTTTCTGGAAGGCTTACAGGTTTCTTAAGCCCTTTTGGTTCCTTAAGAGGAATGAAAAAGAACATGACCTTGGAAAGTGATCTTTTAGCATTATGGGAATTTTCGTGCCTATGGTGGTAGACCTATTCTAAGCAGAGGGTTCTAGAGCGTACATAGAAATAGTGCTAAAAGTGACTGAAATGTAGATGTTCTATAAATAGTGATGAATGATGAATAAAAGGAACCCACATTACAGTTCAAGCAACTTTCTAACTGCATAGCCTCAGATAAGTATTGAAAAGACACAAGCTTCATTTCAACTAGAAAATGAGAGTTGAGTTATGTCTCACTCATGTCTATCTAATGGGGTCTGGGTTATAGCCAAAGGGTGAGAACAATCAATTTTGAGAGGTAAGTCAGGACCACAGCTGGAAAATTGAACAATCACTGAATGTGAGTATCAGGAGACCTTGAGTCCTCAGTCTTCTCATTTGTAAAATGAAAGATTTTACTAATCCATTGCTTTCATTTTTTGTTGTTGTTTTTAGCCAGCAGTTGAAAGGTGTTGCTACCTGCAATCTGACATGGAACGCCAAACTATTAGGTGAGTAAGTATGCTGCACAGATGAAAATAGCACAGGAATAGAGAGCTCTTCCAATGGGACCAAAGCCTTGTTGCCCTTCCACCTCTCCTACCAAGGCCACTTTGCAAGATATGGGACGGACCCCACGATCTCTGTGCAGTCTCCCAGACTTGACTTTTTTGCTAAGGTAAGATTTCCTGGGGACTTCCAATGAACCTTTCTGTGTGCTTTCCATACCATAACTCCTTATCCTCACAATAACCCTATGCAACAGGTGTATTATTATTAACCCTTTTTTACAGAAGAAACTGAGGCACAAAGGGCTTAACACACCCAAGAATGAAGACTTCTCACAGTGAGTGCCTCCTTCCAGAATGCGAGAGATTTCAGATCCTCAGTGATATCTAGTCTCCTAATCCAAAGGGAACTAAAATCAAGCAGAGAATAGTGTCTTGGTTTTGAAGAAAATGCCAGTCACAAGTGAAATGTTGTTTTTCAGAAAAACTTGTCCATGATGGTCCTTTTTGAGAGCTAAGCCAAGTTGGTTACATGGCCTTAGTGACTGGGTAGCAAAGGGAGATGTCTAGAAAAATCCATGACATCACAGGCTCATGACATCCAATGTGTCAGAACTCTGCCATGTGGACTGACACAAAGAACCTATGTGCACGAAGAGCGCACTCTTTAAGCATTTGGGGGGAGAATGACTTTTCTGGTGGTTCTAATGAGTGTGGACGTGTCAGAAGCCTGGACCATACCCTTGTCTTAATGTGTGAACTTGGATAAATGAGTGTCTGTGTGCCTCCGAGAAGTGGTGAGAAAAGAAACAAAGCTGTTACTGCAAAAATGAACAGCCCAAGTTTCTGTTAATGCTATGGAATACACAGAGACTTACTTAGAAAGATATGTTCCAAGCATAAGGATTCTGCTCTCGGGAAGTAGCCCAGTGTCTTTCCATTATACTCTGAGCATTTTTGTGGCAGAAAAATGACTGATGTTCATTCTGGTGTCTTTTTTCGACTACCTACCATGTGCCAAGCATTTGTCCAAACCTTCACTCAATATTCACTGAGGATCTCAGTAGTACTTTCTTAATCAAGAAATGTTTGTTGAATGCTTATCATATGGCAGATATAGTGAGAATCTTTCCCTGGTTCCTTCTTTTATCGAATCAAAAACTATTTGTTGATTTCCTATGTATGTTCAACTTCTAAATATTCACTCCACAGAGATTTTTAGGTGTCTACTATGTGCTAGGTATTGCACATTAGGGCTGGAGACACATGATTCAGACAGTGTCCCCTTTCTCTGATAACTTGAAGCTTATTGTCGTTGCTTTCTACAAGTCCAATTGTTCCATGGCCAATAGCCACCTAAAAGCAAAACTTCAACAGTAATATTAACACCTTGGATCCTTTAGAAATCCTCCGTGCATAAATGCCCATCTGTAAAGATATCAACTTTAAGCAGAAATTAATACAACTGTGATTTTGTCTACATTAGAGACTTAAAGCATATTTGTCTCATGAATGCTTGCCCCCCTATTATAAGGGAACTAAAAAATAAGAATGGATTGATGTTGCTATAAAAACCAAAACAGAAAGGAATAAGGAGGAATTGGAAAGGCCAGTTGACGTAATTTCCCCATCAATATTCATGGTTAAATTGACCAGATTGCTGTAGCATAATTTTAGGAGTTTGCTGTTTGGGGTTTTGGCTGTATGTGCTCAGGGTGTACAGTTCCAAGAACAGCTGTGACTCGACTTCAGAAGTATATGTATTTATATATTTCCATCATCATCTTCTCCATCACCATCAAATGTCAGTTCTCTTCCATGAAGGCAATGGGGCCCATGTGATTTGCTGAGCCCACAATTATTCATCCTTCCTGATGTCCAAGTCAGGCTTTTGACAGCCCACATCCAAAGTCCACAAAGCTGCTGTTTCCGAGGTAGAAAAAGATGGGGCTCATCAAGGTCAGCTAGAGCCAGTATCTCCAAGTTGAAGCCACCAGAATGAAAGAGCATCTACTTCCCCTTTTGAGGGTACCCTTGATGTCAAGACCCACCATTCATCATTTCCAAATGTGGAAACTTGGCATTTGTTTCAGAAAATGCCAAATGTGTTTTCCTTGCATATCTGCTGGCACATCAGTGATCTGTCCTTAGTTAGATCTCTTTGAAAAAAGGAAAGATGCAAGCAGATCTTTCTGTCTCTTTTTTGCTAGATGATCTTGGATAAATTACTTAAATGCCTACGTCTCAATAATTGTATATAAACAATAGAAGCAATGATACTGAATAGAATTATTGTGAAGATCAAATACAGCATATGGCACAGTAGGTAACAATACAATTACAAATACTATTATTAATACTATTTATTGGGTGCTTATAATGTGGCATTTGGAAATAAGTGTTAGTTCTTTCTCGTCTGAACTATGTTACCTTTCTAAAATGTAACTTTCTTATCTGTACAACAAACCTCATAATATTTTACATGTTTGTTTTAATGCAGTGGTTCTCAGCCTTAAGCATGCATCAGAATTTCCTGGAGAGCTTCTTAAAACATCAGTTGCTGGGTCCCACTCCTAATGTTTTTGATTAAGTATTAATAGGTCTAAGTTAGAAACTGAGAATTTGCATTTTGAACAATTTCACAGTTGTTTCTGATGCTAACCATCCAGGGTCACACTTTGAGAACCCCTACTCTAAGGATTAAATGTATTGAGCATATTTAACACACATTTATTGAGTGCCTACTGTGTACTAGGAACTGTTTTCAGTATGAAAGAAAAAGCAGTGAACAAGACAAAGCCCCTGCCTTCATGAAGCTTCCTTTCTAGTGGTGGCGGTAGACAATAAGTAAACCCATAAATAAACAATAACACTTCAGATTATGTTAAGTTCTTTGAAGAAAATAAAGCAGGTTAAGAGAATAGTGAGTGACTGAGTCTAATTGAGAAAGATTATTTCGGATTCAGCAGTAGTTAGGGAAAGCATCTCTGAGGAGGTCATATCTGATCAAAAACGATAAAAAGAGAAGAAGACATTTGATTTTGGGGAAGAGCGCTCCAAGAGGAAAGAATGAGTGCAAAGATCCCAAGGGGAAAAAAAAAGTAATTGGACTTACACTGTGCAAAGAACATTCCAGCTACAGAGCAGAACAGGAGTGGAAGCAGGTGATAAGTTAGGTGACTGCTGAGATCTTGCAGGTGAGGGATGATGGAAGTGTGACCTGAGGTAGTGGCAGATAAGGTGCTGAGCAGTGATCAGATTCACATTGTACTTTAAAAGTCAAGCTGACAGGACTTGCTGTTGGGTTGGAGGTAAGGCGAGGGGAAGAGGAAAATCAAGAATGGGTCCTGAGATTTTTGGCCTTTCTTAATAAACTGAGATAATCTCTAAGAAAGTCTTTGGCACATCATAAGGGTTCAATACTCATCTATGTATTTTGGAATCAGAAAGTTTTCAGTTTAGAAATTCTAATGATGCCCTAAATGGTCACACAACCCATGCCCTGCACAACTCTAGGGGGCGCTATTATATAGACTGTGATATGAATGGAGTTGTGTAAAGAGGTTCTTCTGGGAAAGGTTTGACTTTCACAACTCTCTAATTCTGTATCAATATTATCCTTAGATTTTTTCATCTTTCTTCAGCCAAATATCACTCCAATAAACTGAGTTGAACATTCATCACGAAAGCCACTGTGCCAGAGGCTGAGCATGTGTCACTAATTTGGGAGTATTTTAGAACTCAAAGACTTACATTTGGAGTATGAGCTTATACCAAGAAAGAGAGTCATCATGTCATCAATGATCAATATTAATGTTGAAGTCTTCTTTCTTGGCATTTCCCCAAGATTCCTTGCTCAAGAATATTGGGCCAGTTGCACCCCCTTGATTATGGGGGTAGCATTAGAATGATCGTGATATGTAACCTAGTCAAGTATCACCAGCCTGGATGCCCACCCCCTCCTGAGTGGAGTTGGCAAGCTTGACACTACACCAGCAGAGATAGAGATGCATGCATTCTGTGGGAGCAATCACGTCTGGACCCTAAATCTCTCCAAATATCATCAAGAAAGAAATATGACTCATGGAAATTCAGTTGTATTTTTTAAGTTTATTCTTGTCGATTATAGCTTAGGAGATTCAGTTTGTGTTTCTCATGCATCAAAATTATAAAGAGAGCAGAGTTTGTCAGCACCAGCTTCCTTAGCCCACGTTGCTCTCGGTGCCTGCTTATTGAATTTACTCTGCATCAGTTCCCCATTCCTCTGCCCCCTGATCTTACCCAGTTGCCCATGCTCCAGATCTGAATTTAGCAACTCCATCAGCAGTTATTCATTGAGAAAGTATTGTAGATCATTATAACACATATAGTGTTTCACACAGCACCCACGCTGGGTACTGCTCTAGTCTATAATAGCCAATATTTATTGAGTCCTTATTATTTGTCAGGCACTGCGCCGACTGCTTTCAGTAAATTATCTCATTTAATCCTCAAGGTAATCCTATAGTTTTAGTACGATTATTATCTCCATGTACAAATGAGAAACCTGGGAAGAGGTGAAATAATACCTAAGATTACCCAGGAAGCTTACAGCAGGATGGGATGCAAACCCAAACCTTTCTGACTCACAGTTCATGTTTGTTGTTGTTGTTGTTTATTTGTTTGTTTTTTTCATTTGTTTGTTTTCTGAGATGGAGTCTTGCTCTGTCACCCAAGCTGGAGTGCAGTGGCACGATCTCGGCTCACTGCAACCTCCTGCTCTCTGGATTCAAGCGATTCTTCTGACTCCCGAGTAGCTGGGACTACAGGCACACACCACCACGCCTGGCTAATTTTTCTGTATTTTTAGTAGAGGTGGAGTTTCACCATATTGACCAGGCTAGTCTCGGACTCCTGACCTTGTGATCCACCTGCCTCTGTCCCAAAGTGCTGGGATTACAGGCATGAGCCACCACGCCTGGTCAAGCCCATGCTCTTAAACACTACCCACTGCCTTGCAAGGCAGGAGAAAACTAACGTTTATGAAGCACCTATCATATGCCATGTTCTTTACAAATACCATCTCACTTTATCCTCACAGTATCTCTTCAAGATGGGTATCATTACCACATATATGAAAACAAGGATCTCAGAAAGGTTAAGAATCTTACATGAGATGCACAACGACTTTGCCAGTGACTGAGCCAGGATACAAAACCAAGTTTCCTGGATGCCAATGCCCATGGGCTTTTTATAGCACCAAACAGCCAAACGTCATAGCTTCATCAAGGAGCTGTGGTTTCTGAGGGGTTCTCTGAAGGTTGGATAGGATTTCAACAGGTGCAGATAGAGGGACTGTCTCTGAATACAAATAACAGCATGAGTAGGCCGGGCGCAGGGGCTCACGCTTGTAATCTCAGCACTCTGGGAGGCTGAGTCCAGTGCATCACCTGAGGTCAGGAGTTTGAGACCAACCTGGCCAACATGGTGAAACCCCATCTCTACTACAAATACAAAAATTAGCTGGGCATGATGGCATACTTTTGTAATCCCAGCTACTTGGGAGGCTGAGGCACGAGAATTGCTTGAGCCCGGGAGGAGGAGGTTTCAGTGAGCGAAGATCATGCCACTGCACTTCATCCTGGGTGACAAAGGGAGACTCCATCTCAAAAAACAAACAAATAAACAAACAAATATCAGCATGTGTAGACAAAACAGCTAAAATATGAATCTCTTTGCTAGGATACACATAGGAACACATAGGAACAATCAATGGTCTTGTTTCTCAGGAGTGCTAAACCAAGGAGAGGACATCCTCACTTTCTATACCACTATACATCTTGTCTACGTTCACCGTTTGAAATCCTTCAGTGACTTTTTATAGTACAGTACTTGCATGATATGTTTCTTGTCTGCTTCTCTTTCTTCATGGAATTTGTTTACTCACTCTACTCCAGTCCCACTGACTTCCTTCTGATCTTCAAATTTATCTTTTGCCTGTAGGGCCTCTTGCATTTGTTCTTTGCTGTGCCAGTAACTTCCTTTTTGCTCATCTTCCCATGACAGGGTTTAGCTCAAACATCACGTCTTCTGAGAGGCCTTCTCTGGCCATATGTCACTATGATATGTCATTATGACTTTCTGCTTAAGTGTTTCTTGAAAAAAGAGGTCCATACATTCTCATCCATGTTTGCAATTTAAGAGAAAAAAAATACAGTTATAGGCATTTTTCCAAAGTTGGCTTATCTGCAGATAGATCAGTTCTGCCTAAGTACTGAAATCAGCATTCAGCTGAATCTTCAGACACTTTCAAAGCAGCTTCTTGACATATGAAGTGTGAAACTGAGAGCAATTTTGGTGAAAATCAAAAATCAAGTAAGAAATCCCATTAGAAAAAAAGTGATTTTAAGCATTCAGGCTATAAAATCTTGTTTTGACAGATCACAAAGACAAAAGAACTGCTGCTCTTTAACCTAAAACATTGGTCCTGCTGACCTGAAACAATACCCACATCCCAATGGTTTGGAACAGCCCCCAGTACTCCCATAAGGACAGAATTCATGAATCCCTTTGCTAGGATACAGAAGGGTCTCTTCTCTGTAGGTGGTTCACACTGCAACACACTCTAACATTCTCTGGACCTGAATTCTTTCACTTATTGCAAGTCTCTTCCTTATTTTTGGATTACGGGGGGTAGGGGGACTTTTTTTGTCCAAAAAAAACAGAGAGAGAGAGAGATTACTATTGGCCAAAAGACATCCCCAATTTCTCAAGGTTACAATATTTTTCTGTAAAATGCAATACAATATCAAGTCTCTTTCATTTGAAAGTGATTGAGACCCAACTAAACATGACCTCAGCTAAATATATATATATATATATAATATATTTTGGCTGAG
>NC_045446.1:36666745-36694544 GCF_002776525.5 Piliocolobus tephrosceles
TTTTTTGGCTGAGGTCATGTTTAGTTGGGTCTCAATCACTTTATATGTATATATAAATTATTGACTTGTATAATTCAGAGGTGCACAAATATTTTGGCTCCAAAATCCCTTTACACTCTTAAATATTATTGATGACCTCCCAAAGACTTTTTGTCTATATGGGTTATATTAATCAATATTTACCATATTAGAAATTCATACTGATAATCATTTCTAAATATTTACTTATTCATCTGGAAATAACAACTATACACCCATTATGTGCTTATATAATGCATATTTTATTTTAAAAGTAGCTATATATTCTGAAATAAAAATATATCATCAGAAGAATGTTATCATTTTACATTTTGGTAAATGTCTTTAATGTCTAGCTTAATGGAAGACAGCTACATATCTTCTATCTGCTTCTATATTCCATCAACTGCACTGTCACATACAACTTAGCCTGTAAAGCTCCACTGTATGCTCCTGGGGGGATGACAGTGAAAAATATAAATAACATCTTATTATTGTGAAAATAATTTTAACCCTTTAGGCACCTATGAGGCTCTCAGGGATCCCTAGGGTTTCTCAGACAACAATTTTTAGTTACATGCTAGTGTGTATTTTTCAGAGATAGATCTAGGTTCAGGTATGGCTGAATCTGGGTTCAGGTATGGCTTCGGAAGTATCATCAAGCATCTGTCTATATCTTTTGGCTCTGCTTTGCTCTGAGCTGGCTTTGTTCCCAGGCTGATTCTCTCCCATCAGCAGCAAACAAGGCCATTCACAGCCCCAGTCTTACATCTGAGTAAATTAGTAAACCTGTGGTAAATACTACCTCTTTTCTGGGAGTGCCAACCAGAGTCCTAAGGTTGACTCTCACTGGACCACTTGAGTCATGTCCTTATCCTCCAAGCACAATGTCACAATGGACAGGGAATAGGACATGCTAAGCGACCACATCTAGATTGTGTGTTCAACCTTAAGCTGAGGAAATGAGTCAGTACCCTTTGAACCACATGCACAAAGAGAGATGGCTTTCCAAAAAAAAAAAAAAAAGAGTTGTCGTTATAAAAAGGGAGATGAGCTGGGAGTGGTGGCTCACACAGCACTCTGGGAGGCCAAGGTAGGAGGATTGCTTGAGCCCAGGAGTTCAAGATCAGCCTGGGAAAGTGAGACCCTGTCTCTACAAATAAAAAGTTGAAAAACTAGCTAGATGTAGTGGCATGCACATGTAGTCCTAGCTACTGGGAGGCTGACATCTGGGGATTCCTTGAGCCTAGGAGTTCAAGGAGGCTGCATTGAGGGGGTTGTGAATCTGTCACTGTACTATAGCTTGGGCAACAGCCTGGACAACAGAGGGAGAGTCTCAGGAAAAAAAAAAAAAAAGGAGATGAAAATAAGTGGTCAATTGCACTATTTGTTTCTAAGATGCTAAACTACCATAATGAGAAGAAAGGTGTGTGTATTTTCCCTGTTCCCTTTTCTCGTTCATTCAGCCCATTTTGAGTACTTGCTCTACACAAGTCCCTGTGCTGTGCACTAATGATAATCAAAAACTGCTAACATAGCTGATGCTCATGGAGCATTTTCTATGTGTTAGGTCCTTTTTTAGGAGCTCTGCAGGTATTAACTCACTTAATCCTCACAACAATCTCTGAGGAGACACTATTTTAATCCCTAGAGATACAGTAATGAATAAGGCAGTGCCTATCTCTGGAGGAGCTGACAGAATTTGGGGCAAGTTATTGATTTCCAAAACAGGTAGAGAAGTCTTACTAGAATGATAAGAACAAAAAGGCTGAGGATACCTGGAGAAAGAAGGAACTAACTCTGACAGAGTTTGGGAAGGCTTCGTGGTAGAATAAAAAGAATATGTAATAATATTGGGGCTTGAAGATATGTTCTGGAAATGGAGAATTCAGTGTCACTAAAGGGAAATCAAACCAAACTCTTATTTATTTATTTATTTACTTATTTACTTATTTATGTGATAGGGTCTAGCTCCATTTCCCAGGATAGAGTGTAGTGGTGTGATCATGGTTCACTGTAGCCTCTACCTCCTAGGCTTAAGCTATCTTCCTGCCTCAGCCTCCCCAGTAGGTAGGACTACAGGCACATGCCACCTTGCCTGGCTAATTTTTAAATATTTTGTAGAGATGGAGTCTCACCTTCTTGCCCAGGCTGGTCTCAAACTCCTGGCCTCAAGCAATCATCCCACTTCTGCCTAACAAAGTGCTGGGATTACAGGCATGAGGCACCATGCCCATCTTTTTTGTCTTAACCAGGAACCATACTGAACATTTGGCATATATTATCTCAGTTAATTTTCCCCATTTCATATTATTAGCCTATACAGCAGAAAAGTGAAAATTCAAATAGCAGAGCTAATAAGAAAGTGAAACAAAATTGAATCCAGGTCTGTCTGAAAAGTGGGGTATATATGAAGAGAGAATGGGCATCCGAGATGGGAGGAAAGATTGTAAAGAGGCTGAGGAAACATTGCTCCCTTTACACGACTATTGGAAAAAGATGGAGCTTCTATATATACAGCCACAGGATTTGCCAAACCAGAGAGATACAGTTATATATAGTTATATAGCTCGACAAAGGGTTTTTGAAAAGTTTGTGAATTTACTTATACCTTTAGAAGTTCTAAAAATGAATTTCCATTTAGGGAAGCATTTAACACAATGCCAATGTAGAAAAATACAAAATTACATGAAATTCTAACTCTACTGGAAAATCTGGGATTGGCCTAGAGCAAACACATTGGTATGCTAGCTTCCTCTCAATTAAGCCTGGTAAATGTGATTGACTGGGACTCTCTGCTTACAAAAAGATTCTTTCCCCCTTATTCAATTCAGTAAATACATAGACATGGTTAGCACATGGGCGCAGTGATTAACAAGAGTGGTTGTCTCCAGAAATTAAACTCAGAGGCAGTAAAGAAAGAGAATATCTTAAAATTTTTGAACAAAATCCACCTTGAACATATCATACCTCTCTACTCTTGTCTATAATGATTTGCAAAAAAACATATGCTTAATTTTAATTGCAATATGGATCCAGCATAAAAAGCCAAGATATCTTTCCAATGTATTGACCCAATAATAAAGATACTTAATAGACAGCTAAGAAGTAACCACAAATGGCTAAAATAAAGCATTCTTGAGAAAGAATGGTCCAGAGGACAGAGGAATAAGACCCCAAGAGGTGGACTGTTGATTAAATAGTAGGCTAAATTTGGACTTTATCCTAAAAGCAATGGCAAGTCACTGAGCAATTTTAAGAAACATGATGAGTTTTGACCATGGAGATCAAGGGTACCATGAGAGTACATGGTTAACATTTCTAAACCAAGTGAGGAAATCAGGGAAGGCCTCAGAGAGCAAGTGACATTGAGGTTGGGAACCAAAGGAAGAGAAGAGCTAATGGATGAAGAAGATGATGATAGTGTCCTAGGCAGAGAAAATGTAAGAATTGTACATTCAAGGAATTGAATAAAGTTCAAAAATGGCTGAAGCATGATTGAGGAGAGAGAGGGATGTGACGAGAGAAGTAAGCAGTGCACAGATTGTACTTCCTGCTGCCTTGGAAGTAGTTTTCAGAGTTTAGACAAAAATAAAACAACAACAGCAAAACAAACAAACAAACAAAAACCAAAAAAAAAAAAAACCCCCGAAAAAACAGAAAACCTATGTTTAAAAGAAAGATGATTCTAGCTACAACCTGGGGAAGGGTTGAAAGCCTCTGGATGTGGTCCTTATGACAACAAATACATATTTCCATGGAATATCTTATCTCTGCATAAACTTACATAGCTGGGAAAATATTTTTTGCCCACTGATTTTTCTTGGTTGACAAAGTGGAACGTGGGATTAAAATAACAGGGATCTCTCAAAGCTTGCAAAGAAAGAAACAATATTGTCCGAAGATATAATTGTATGATCCAGGCAAGCCAGATGAGAGCAGAGATGGAGAAAGTTACCTAAAATTAAAAGGAATCTGGCCAGAGTATGTATTTATCTAGATGCAAAAACCTATTTAAAAAGAGAACTGACTGTCCCTGAGACCACAGACAAAGGGAAATAACCAAATGCTGGTGGTGTGATTCTACATACTATCCAGGAGGGAGGAAATCTTGCCCAGTGGACGTTAAATAATATGGCACCATTGCAAAATCATTCCTATAGTGGAGACAAATGCTTCAGACCAATGATCTCAACCCTGATGACCAAGAGAATCACATGTTTTTCAAGAGAAAACAAATACAAATGCCTTGCCTTAATCTTGGGTCTGAAATGGGTCCCAAGCTTCTGAAAATTTCATAGACTCCAATAGTCCCAGAGACATAGCCAGAGTGGAGAACCACCACTGTGTCAGATAATCTTAGCCTGACATTGGAATAAATTTAATCTCTTTACACAGATTCTATGATCATGCTACAATCTTCTGCTTATAATTTGGTTTCACCTGCAAGTCTTCATAGAGGGAAAGAATGTGCTGATTCCTGCTACACAATTATTCCAGGGCAAATGATAACCACATTTTAAAAAAAAAATTTGATCAACTGATATTGGCAATTTATATAACAATCTTGATATGTCCAGTTAATATAAATCTGACTTTGAGAGAATAATACTTCTCTCTGTGTAATGACAAATCAGGTTTCAGAGGCTGTAAGTCTCAAAGCTCAGATTCTGGACCATCTAACTTCACCAAGATAATGTCATCATTTGAAGCTTTGTAGGGGTTAGCTAGCAAGAGTTACTAACTGATTTTTATTAACCTTACCCAAATGCTTTATTTCCCCCCAGAAATTATCAATCAACAATATTTTAAATTCAAGCACAAATGGTAGTGGTTTAGAAGTGAGAATTCAGGTACTGGGACATTGAACACATTCTTTAATGAGTCCTCTAGTTATACTTAAACTATAAGCCCACTTACCTTAAAAATATTGTTTTCATCATCAAGGGAAAGTGTTCCCTGCAGTGTATTAAGCTGCTCTAGGGTGAGAGGGAAAATATTATAATTTAAACATGGAAATGAATGTAAAAGATGCATCATAAACTTCACGAATGCAGCAGCAGGTACTAAAAGAGGTCTTTATTTTATTAAAATATTAAATGACTATTCAATTGAGTAAGCTCAGCTTCAGTGGGTATTGTTTCGACTTTGTAACAGTAGTCACTACCCTTTTTCAAATGTAAATGGGGGGTATCTTTTGTCATCAAGAAAAGTTGCAAGAAACAATGGAGAATGGAAGAAACATCATAAAAGCAAATGGAAGAAAGCACGGAGGTGGATAATTCAGCTGCAACATCCTTGAAAACATGCCAAAAATCTTTATCTACTGAGGGAGCTGCAGTGGGGAATGAGAAATCTCTTATCCCAGAAAGGAAAGCTTCTTGCTTTCCTGCAGAGCTGGCAATGGGCCAGAGGAGCCATCCAGAGGAAGAATAGAGTTTGCTAGAAGGAGGCCCCGGGTGAAAGCAAAGAAACTTGTGAGTGAAAGGGAAGAAAACAATCGCTTGCTGTTTTCCACTGCCTTCTAAGGAAGGACAGTGCTAGATGTAGACTGGATACCTGCAGGTCCTTAGGACTTCCACAGGAGAAACCCCCAGAAGATAAAAGAAAAGTTGACACCTCTGTAATGGCTCAGACAGCAAAAAGAAGCTTGACCTCTTAACATTCCAGCTATGTGTGCACCCTTACCACATAGTCCAGGTCTAAGCCTAAAAGAATGGTCACCCCACAACACCAATTTGTATGAGACCTCCATTTAACCTGATGTTGAAATATAGAAATAAAGTAAGGGAGAGGACACAGCATCTTTTTTTCCTCAAAATGCATCTCTCTGGGCTTGCAATATGGCTAGTGAATGAGTAGTCATGCACACAGATCTGGGAATTAGACAGCCCTGATTGTGAACACCAGGTCTGCTGCTTACTGGTTGTATGATCTTGTACACATTACTTAACCTCTCTGGGTTTCCTTTGCCTCATCTATTAAAACAGAAAATAGTATCTTTTCCACTGGGTCGTTATAAAAGTTAAATAAGGTCCCCGATACAGGGTTTGGCATAGAGCATCCTAACCAAGAATGAAATGATAGTAGGGCAGGAGAATATTTTGAACTGTGATCCACTCTCTTCCCCACTCCACCTCCAGCACTTCCACCTCAACTCCCCATTTCATTTCTTCACATAGACTCTGTGACCCTTTCCTCATCCCTGGCAGCTACAGTAAATTCCCCCTTTGCCTTAGAGAAGGTTGTAAGTATGGAACCAAGGAAGAAAGTAACTGATTGGCTCTCGAGTTTCAAGAACTGTGATCTAAGTGTTACTCAACCAAATATTTATAAGAATAAATGATTAAGTTTTATTTTCTTTTTCCACACCAAGTAAAGATTCCAGGACTGAGAAGAGAGGATGACTGTTGAGACAGACAGGATTCGAACAGAATAGGGAGAGACAGCTGAAGTTGACGAAAGTACCATTTGTTGTCAGCCCAAAGGAGTCACCAGCAGAGAACTGGCTCAGCGCCCACATATAGTTCCTTTTCTATTCCTGGACCCCTGTGCATCACCTGGCTTGAGCAGCTATATTAGCTTTCTTCTCATCAGCTAGTGAGGTCCACCCAATGACAGTAGCCGACATGTCATCCAAGGATCGCCCAGTGATTGAAAGTGATCCCCATTTGTTCCCTCAAGACTTTGTTCCGAACTATCCAACCCACTCTGCAATTCCCCTCAGTGACCAGAACACTCATTGGTCCAGCCAGTTTAGACGGGTGATAGTGATTCAAATGGAAGTTCTTCATATCTAGCCAATATGTTATTTGGTGGAACCAAATGGAAAACTAGTACTGAACGAGGATAGTGTGGCACTCCTGCGCTTCCTATGTTGTAACAAGTATTGTCATCTTAATTTATACCCATAAAATCCCCAGACAAATTCTGACCATCCTCTATTATGAATTCAATCTCAAGAAGCAAAATAAATCTACTCAGTATTATATGATTATAGGAAAAACCCACTAGCTAATAAATAAATAAATAAATAAATAAATAAATAAATAAATAAATAGTATATCTTCTGACTCCTTGAGCCATACAGCTGGAAATAAAAAGGCCCATTTCCACAGCAGCAAAATAACCAATTACTGTCCTAAGCCATGCCTAAAATGTCAATGAGTCTTTAAAGGATCCTGAAGCTGACCTTTGCCCCTCTACTTAGCAAGGGTCCTACAATGGCTTCCTCACAGTTCAAAGTGGCTGGAGAACTGTCCATAGATTAAGAAAGGAAAATCCACCCAGGCATGGTGGCTCACGCCTGTAATCCCAACACTTTAGGTGGCCCAGGTAGGCAGATCACCTGAGGTCAGGAGTTCAAAACTAGCCTGGCCAATATGGTGAAACCCTGTCTCTACTAAAAATACAAAAACTAGCTGGGCATGGTGGCGTGCACCTGTAGTCCCAGCTACTTGGGAGGCTGAGGCATGAGAATCGCTTGAACCCAGGAGGCAGAGGTTGCAGTGAGCTGAGATCATGCCACTGCACTACAGCCTGGATGACAGAGCAAGAACCTGTCTCAAAAAAAAAAAAAAAAAAAGACAAGGGGAAAATCCATCATCACTAAATCAGCTTTAAAAAGTTATGCAGAGCCAAGTGCAGTGGCTCACACCTGTAATCTCAGCACTTTGGGAGGCTGAGGTGACCAGATCACCTGAGGTCAGGAGTTTTAGACCAGCTCAGCCAACATGGCAAAACCCCATCTCTACTAAAATTACAAAAATTAGCTGGGCTTGGTGGCACACGACTGTAATCCCAGCTACTTGGGAGGCTGAGGCATGACAATCACTTAAACTCAGGAGGCAGAATTTGCAGTGAGCCGAGATCATGCCACTTCACTCCAGCCTGGGCAACAGAGCCAGACCTTGTCAAAAAAAAAAGGCAAAAGAAGAGGGTGGGTCAAGGAGGGCTTAAGATTTTTCTTTGGGGAAATGGAAAATAATTT
Source organism: Piliocolobus tephrosceles (assembly GCF_002776525.5). Taxonomy (NCBI): domain Eukaryota; kingdom Metazoa; phylum Chordata; class Mammalia; order Primates; family Cercopithecidae; genus Piliocolobus; species Piliocolobus tephrosceles. The sequence goes on from NC_045446.1 coordinate 36,674,754, forward strand.
TCAAAATTTCCAACTTGCCCCTGATAATTCAGGTAGACTGTGATGCTCCTGGGTTTTGCTACACATGAAACACTGGACATATGAACAAGCCAGAAAGAGCAAGTAGATATTCAGTGAAAGAAAGCAAATGATAAGGTGTGAGTTTTCTGTGCAGAATGTTCTCTAAGAATAATGTTGGGTAAAGAAAGCATTTGTGGAGAATGCCTGTGAGATAAAAAATTACCAAGCAGTTTGGCTTGACTTCTATCTTCCTTCCCTTGATGGGCATTATAAAGAGAGTCCACAGGGCAAATTTTGGAACAGGATGTATCTGAAGCCTTCCTAAATGAACTCCAGTATTTATGACACTAATATAGTACAGAAAGTGTTGAAACTCTGTAACACATTGTACATTAAAATCTTGACCCTCCTCTTTCCTTAACCAGTATCATACTGTACCACTGTATCTTTCCCCCACTTTTTCTTCACTCTGTTTTCAACTGATTGTAAAAGGAATTTGAGCTACATTTTAGAGAAAATAAGAATGCCAATAACCGGTAGAGTGTGAGCATCTTAAAGCCAATAGCCAGGTCTGTCTTTTTCACTGCTCTAACCATAGCAGTGTCTAGTTCATAGTCAGTCTCTATTCATTTATTCGCTCATTCATTCATTCATTCATTCATTCATCAGTCACTGCAAGTATTTATGGGGTACCAACTAAACACAAGATACTGTTCGAAGAGATTAATACACAACAGGGAACAAAGTAGATGAAGTCCCTGCCTTCACAGGGCTTGCAGTCTGATAGAGTGATTCAAACAATAAGCAAAGATATAAAATGTCAATCATTGATAAATACTTTAGAAGCAAATAAAGCAGAATACCATTCTAGGAAATGCCAAGGGGTGCAGGGCAAGAGGAGAGGACAGACAGTGGGGATGAGGTGCATTTGAGGTGGTCAAAGAAGACTTCTCTGACAAAGTGACCTTTAACCAAAAATCTGAGAGAGTAAGAAAATGAGACATGTAGTTGTCAGAAGCAAGTCTCCGGCAGGCTAAGAAAAGAACTCATAGGTACTGAAGAGGGACATGATTAAAGAATTGTAAGACAGTCAGTGTGGTTGGAACAAAATGAGCGATGGTGAGAGTGGAAGGAGATATAGTCAGATAAGTAGTGGGAGACTTGAGGAGGATGAAAATAATGCAGAGCCTCACAGATCCTATAAGAACCAAGCTGTAAGTCCTGTAAGAGTGCCAGTTTTGTGCCAATTGAGGTTGGAAGTCCCTGGAGAGTTTGAATAGAGGAGCCACTTCACCTGACTTCTGTTCAGAAATGATCTCTCTGAGTGCTGTAGACATACTACTGAAAATGGGCCAGGGTGGGAGCAGGTAGGCTGATGGAGAGCTGATGAAATAATTCAGGTGAAAGCTAATGGCTGGTGCAGTGGCTCATGCTTGCAATCCTAGCACGAAAGGCTGAGGTAGGTGGATCACTTGAGGCCTGGAGTTCGAGACCAGCCTGGGCAATATGGTGAAACCCCAACTCTACTAAAAATAAAAAAAATATCCAGGCATGGTGATACACGCTTGTAACCCCAGCTACCTGGGAGGCTGAGGCAGGAGAATCGCTCGAACTCGGGAAGCAGAGGTTGCAGTGAGCTGAGATCATGCCACTGCACTCCAGCCTGGGTGATAGAGTGAGACTCTGTCTCAAAAAAAAAAAGAAAGAAAGAAAGAAAGAAACTGAGAAAAAGAAGGAAAGGTAATGATAGCATGGACCAAGTGAGTATGGGGGTAGAAAGTTGTTGGTTCAAAGATAGAGGGCTGGGATTTGTTGATGGATTGGAAATGGGGTGTGAGAGGAAGAGAGGAGCCAGGATGACACCAAGGCACTTGGTGGTCAGCAACTGATAAAAATAAATAAATAAAAAGTAAGCCTAGAATTCCCTCAAAGGAAAAAATGAGCTGGAAAACAACAAAGCTCAAAATTTTCTGCTTAGTAGTACATATGCCTATTTTATTTTTTTAACAAATACCATACCTAGGTCACTTTTGCTGATGCAGTGTTTCTCTTTGCATTGTGTGGATATCCATTGTCTTTTAAAAAATTTACGGTTCTAAGGAAAGTCCTTGTTAAATTGAAATGCCTCACTTTAAAAAATACTCTTCTATAATTTGTTTACCTGTTAAGGATTAGATGTTCTTAAAAAGCTGATCTGAAAGACAATCAGATTTCTTTCCATTAAGGTAGAAGAGGAAAATCAATATTATTTTTTCCCATGTCAAGTGGAGGGGAGAGTCATATAATAATCATAATTTCCATATTCTTTCCATTCATTCCCAGTGGGTGCTTTAATTTTATTTGTTTTTTTACTTTCAAGGAAAAACCTTGAAAAACCACTCCTTTCTCTTGTCCTGCTTCATCTCATACTACAGTGAAGGCAATTGATATCGAACCCTATTTCCCTTCTTAGGTGTGTGGTACACAAAGAAAATTCAATACACAGTTAATCTCAGCAAACAGACCAATCAGAGGATGATAACTTGCTTTCAAAATAGTTCTTTGCTTTTCACAAGGAGGTCCCAATAGGATTTCTTTAAATAGTTTTCATCTTCTGGACATTGGTACTACAATAAATTGTTGAGAACTTGATTCAGCATATAGTAAATACTTAAGAAATATCTATTCTTGTAGATGATCATAATTTCCTTGATACCATAAGTATTTGTGTATTTATCTGTCCCTCTCCTAGAGTCAGGATACAAATGGATTTTATTGCTTGTGCCTATTCAGATTGATTGGAAACTGCTGCTCAGAGCATTGAGTTTAAAAAGATTTTGAGACTGAATCTAGGTTCAGACAAAAAGATCACCAGGATCGATTGGAAATGTCTGATGTGGGAGCAAGAAGGGAGCATGCCTGCACGTGTGCTTTCCAACTGTACTAGCAGTAAATATCTTCAGGGAATGATATCCTTGAGTCACTCAGCGTATAGCACAACGTATGGCATGTGTGGACACAGTGTATATTCATTGAGTTCAATTAAATAAAAGGATGATGACTTTCAAGACTATTTTCAATAAAGCAAATGGCTTCCTTATACATATCTGGTACTTTTGTCACCCAATTAACACACTTATTTAGTATCTACCAGTCAGAAGAAGTCCTTCTATAAATGCATTGTCAAACTCCCTCCTTCTCTCCTTAAAGGGATCAAAGTGTATACATACACACACACACACCTCATTCAAAAACCCATGTTAACAGAGATTTCAGTTTTGCCTTGGTTTACCTGTAAGATTTGGGTGCCTCTTGGATTCTGCCTACAGTTATCTACAGATCTGGCCTAGAAGTTGTATAAATACCATGTGACACCTCTGCCTTCAGTCTCCTAAGTTAAGGGATAAGTATTCACAGTTCTTTAACTAAACTACATCATAATCACTGAAGAAGTGTATAAGCCAAAGGCTTCCTAACTATAAATAAAATGGTCACAAGATTAGGAGAATTTTCACTAACTATAATAATAATAATGCACTTAAGGTCATAACAGAAGCTCCCCGTCTTGAGTGACATGGCTAAGCAATGCATAAAACTCTGGCACAAGGTCAATAACCACATGGGAAATCTTTCAAGGGGCACGTTGCCTGCTTTGTGTGACCACTTTAATGCTTCCCCAACTTCACCCAAATATACTGCTATGGAGCTGGGTTGCTTAGAGGGGCTTCTGTGAGTCTGTAAATATGCCAAAATTCTAAGCAAAATTTGGAAAGTGCATATGTTTTTTAGGAAAAGAGATTCCAGAAGTCCAAAAATAGTTAAGAAGACCTCCTACAGGAACTTTACTTTCTAATTCATGACCATACCTTTTCTCCTTTCCTTTCCTTTCCTCCATGTCCCATTTTTATTTATTTTAGCTCCAGATATAATTTATGAAATTGCTAGTTTTTTCCAAGATATACACTAGCCAGGTCAAGAAGGAGCAAAGTAAGAGGGTCACATTGGTATAGCAAGTTTTTTAACACCTGTACTTGGCCAAAGGAAGTACTCAGTAAACATTTGGTGATGCAAGGGATGAACCATCTATTTAAAACAGCAGGGTCCGCCAGGCGCGGTGGCTCAAGCCTGTAATCCCAGCACTTTGGGAGGCCGAGATGGGTGGATCATGAGGTCAGGAGATCGAGACCATCCAGGCCACACGGTGAAACCCCGTCTCTACTAAAAATACAAAAAAAAAAAATAGCTGGGCGTAGTGGCGGGCTCCTGTAGTCCCAGCTACTCGGCTGGCTGAGGCAGAAGAATGGCAAGAACCCAGGAGGCGGAGCTTGCAGTGAGCCGAGATCGCGCCACTGCACTCCAGCCTGGGCTACTGAGCGAGACTGTCTCAAAAAAAAAAAAAAAAAAAAAACAGCAGGGTCATTCAGCTGTTAAGCAAATGGTTTGGGTTTGATTTGCTGTCATTGTATTCACAACCTGGCTTTTTAAAGAGCTACAGATGAAGGAAGAAACTCATTTTAATTCTGAATTTAAATATTACAATAGATAGTAATTAGTACAGACATCAAAGGAGTGGAAAAAATCTCATCATTATGAGGAAAAAGATGTTATTATTATAACCAAAGTAAAATTATTAGATGCAAACCTATTACAGCAGCTTCTAATAAAATAAAGCCCAGTAAAATGGGTTAAATTACCTCCCTAATATTAAACAAATGATTTTACAGAGCTTTATAGCTGTAACTGGGTATGAGGGTAAGTCATGGCACATTAGTGCTTCTGTTACTGCATTCCATGACAAAGACAGAAAATAAACAAATAAATGTCATCGTGATCCCACAAGTATTTATGGAGCTGCCTCACTTTCTAATACCTTTCACACATGTTCTCATTCCTTTGTTAGACTGAAAGTTATATCAAGTCAGGTTGGGGATGTTTGAGTCTCCAGTGTGCAACTCATTAGAATCTATATTTATTCTACTGACTAGATAACACGTGTGGCCCTTGAAAACTTTTAGAACCAAGATGGTGTATCTATGAGAAAGAGTATTTGAATTTTTATCTCATTTCATTCTCCTCCTATAAACACTGAGATCATTCACTATGATAGAGTTTTCATATCATTCGAAGTAACTGTCTTCAGCACTGGAGAACAAGTTACAAGGTCCTAAAATAGTTTGGAGATAGTATCCAGGAACAGCCTTTCATCCAAGGGAATTACCTGAAATTATACAATGCCTTAACTGTTAAAAATTATTGAACCTCAGCAAAAGTACATAACCCTTTAGAAGAAAGAACAAAACAGCTTACAAATGAGGTGACATCTCTGTTTAAAGGCCAAGGAGAGCAGTGCAAAATAATTTGGGATGGGAAGCGAAGCTTACCTTATTCGATTGAAGAGTTCAGGGGAACTCAAAGTTGTCAGAATGCAATTATCCCTGCTGAAATTTGGTCAGGCCAACATCTGACACTTCCAAGGAATGCTGAAGGCCTCTTTAATGAACATGAGGCTTCCAGATTGGATTTCACCTCAATTCAAGGCATTAAACCTGCACTCTGAGAATATAGAGTTCAGAGATGTTAATTCGTTCACTACTGTCAGGTTCACAATTGCCCTCCTAGAGATCAATAGATCTAATGCCTTCATTTCACAGAAGGAAACTGAGATCTAGAAAACATCATGCAATAAAGAAATGCGTTAGTAACTTTGCTTTTGTGCACCCTTTTGTGTTCCTAAATCCACAGGTTCCTCAATTCAACTCAATTCAACAACTATTTATTGGTTCCTGGTTTGCAACATGCCCCTTGCTGGAGTCTTGGTACAGAGATGAAGGATACCTGGTTTCTGCTTTCTGATAGTTGCTACTCTGGGTGGAGGGATTGATATGGACATGAGTAATTTTTCAGAAGGCAGAATGTACAATGAGCTAAAGAACACTTACAGGGCCATGGGAATATGCCAGAGGGAAAGAGTCCCTCTCTGGAGGAATCTGGGAGAGATCCCTGGGGAAGGTCTGTCTTTCTGTGTTTCCAGAACCCCACCTTAGATTCCTTCTGAGTTTGTCGTCTTGGTCAGGGTCTCTGCTCTGCCATTTCTGAGACCTAAATCTTAGTCAAAATTTAAGATAGTTCTGAAATTCATTCTTTTAAAATTTGCTGAATTTTGGCTTGGCAGTAGGGATGGATCCAGGTTTCGTGAGAGCTGAAGTATATATAATTTGGGGGGACCCTCTTTAAGAAAACAATACACTGTTACAGATACAACTGTAGGTCCAAACACAAATCTTGCAAATATTTATTTAGAATAAGAAAAGAGACCAAATGTGATGGCTCACACCTGTAATCCCAACACTTTGGGAAGCCTAGGCGGGAGGATCACTCAAGCCTAGGAGTTCAAGATTAGCCTATGCAACATGGTGAGACCCCCATCTCTACAAAAAAATAAAATAAAAATAGAAAATAAATTAGCCAGGTGTGGTGGTGTGTTCCAGTAGACCCAGATACTTGGGAGGCGGAGGTGGGAGGATCACTTGAACCTGGGAGGTTGAAGCTGCAGTGAGCTGTGATCATGCCACTGCACTCCAACCTGGGTGACAGAGCTAGACCCAGTCTCGAAAATAAAAAAAAAATTAAAATAAAATAAAAGAAATCACAAAAAATTGTTGTAGGCTTAGAGGTTATGTCTCTTTCTTCTTGAGTCTATTTGTCAATCTGCAAGAAAGGCTTACATAGAAATACTTACTGATTGCTACCTGGCTTCTATCCCTCCACCCCACCTCAGTACCGCAGCTCCTGGAAACTCCTATCTCGTCAGGAGTCTGTGTAAGTGAGATGTTTCATTAGCTTCACAGTAAAGCTGCCTTTGCTTGGGCAGATGACTGGCTCAGTGTCACATAGTCAGTAAAGTCGTCAAGCCAGGACTGGAACTAGGGTTGTTTTAGGGAAATGAGTATGCACTTTGGATCACATAGACCTGGGTCCAATCCTGGCCTGGGAACTAACTACCTGTGTGACTTTATGAAAATCACTTCTCAGTTTCACTTTCTTTCTCTCTTATATAGGGATGATAATAATAAGCTCATAGGCCAGCCACAGTGGCTCATGCCTGTAATCCCAACACTTTGGGAGGCCAAGGCGGGTGGATCACCCAAGGCTAGGAGTTCGAGACCAGCTTGGCCAATATGCCAAAACCCTGTGTCTACTAAAAATACAAAAATTAGTCGGGTGTGGTGGCGGGTGCCTGTAATCCCAGCTACTCAGGAGGCTGAGGGAGGAGAATCGCTTGAACCCGGGAAGTGAAGGCTGCAGTGAGCTGTGATTGCGCCATTGTACTCCAGCCTGTGCAACAAGAGTGAAACTTCATCTCAAAAAAAAAAAAAAAAAAGGCTCACAGGGCTGCAAAGTACCTGAATTGCCTACCACCACTCCTGACTTGAAATAGTGCTCAAGGAAGTGTTAACTGTCACAAAGATTACTTCTTTTCCCCAGTAAGCATCTCTTCTTCCTTGATGATAGAATTAATGTGCTAGGCACATGGATGTCAAGTTCACATTTCCCACCCTGTGTAGGAGCTAGATTTGGCCTTATGAATAAGTATATAAGCAAGAGCAATTTGTCCAACTTCTAAGAAGTGTCCCTAAAGTAATAGGGTGTGTCCTTCCCAACCAGTCTTCTTTCCTGATGGTGAAGAACAGCCATGTTATGCCATGAGATGACATGGAGAGTAAAACTACATACAGCAGAAGATAGAGGACAGATAGCGCTTGGGTCCCTGACACTATAGAACATCATATGGGTCCAGACCTACTTGTAATTTACATGAAAGTCAAATTTCTAACATATTTAATCCACTGTTCTTTTAGATCTGGAATGACTTGTTTCCAAAACTAGTTCTACAATTTTTTAAATCATATGCTTTTTTTCACTTTGCTATGCTGTCTCCAGTTTGTAATGTTTTTGCCTGTGTTAACCCTGCCAGGTGTAACTGGAAATTTAAAGGATATTGAGTCCTTAAACTGAAATGCCATAACTTGAAAAAGCCAATGGTGAGATTTTAGCCCTATGGCAGACCGAGGAAAGCTGCTTGTTTGGAAGGGCATTTCATCCAACTCCACTGGCAGTCATAGGCAAGATGACCTGGTTTCATCATGATTATCAGCAGCAGCAGTAGCATTACTATTGCAGTAAGAGTGGTTACCATTTATAGGATGCTATCTGCCTAGCAATAAAATATCTAATTAACACATTAAGTCCTCACAAAACTCCACACAGCAGGTGTGATTATCCCTATTTTACAGATAAGGAAAGTGAAACTCAGAGATGTCAAATTACTTGTCTGAAGAAAACAAGTGACTTGTTAATGGCAGAGTTTACCCAAATCCAAATCTCAGTCCAAACCCCAATCCCTTCATAATGGCACCTTACTTTCTCCGTGGGCACAAAATAAGACCTGGTCAGAATGGGCCTGTATAGAATTAATAGGCTCATAAATGTCTAGTAAATCAGTTCAGAAATGTTTATTACATCACTGTAACAAGTTAAAAAGCGTTGTAACAAAACTTAGTGGCTTACTCAACAACCATATTAAATCTGATGAATAAGAATTCTGGCAGGTCTTGGCTAGGCAATTCTTTTGTTTCATATGGCATTGACTGGAGTCACTTAGTGGCCTTTGGCTGGTGGCTGGTCTGATCTGTAGTGTCCAAGTGAGTTGTACTCAAATGCCCAGCATCTCAGCAGGACTCAAACTGGAAGGCTGGGCTCAGTTGGGCCTTTCACTGTCTTCATGTAGTCTCATGACTACTTCACATGGCATCTAAAACAGGGTAGCTGGACTTTTTACATGGTGATTCAGGACTCCAAGAGCAGGTGTTCCATGACACAGGAAGAGGAAGTGAAGAGTCTCCTAATGGAACCAGGAAACTAGAAGGGTAACTTTTGCCTTATTCTATTGGTCAAAGTAGTCACTGAGTCCACCTGAAAGCAGGGGAGGAGCACATAGACCACCCCCCTTCTTGATGAAAGAACTATCAAAGAATTTGCAGTCAACTTCAATCCACCCCAATACTAAGCCTGTTGAAGGAAGTTTCACAGAAATAGAAAGGCAGATAATTAGGTCATTTGAAATCTGTATTTATTTGCTATAGCTGCCAAAACAGAAAGCCACACACTGAATGTCAATAACAGAAACTCATTTTCTCACAGTTCTGGAGACTGTAAGTCCAAGATCAAGGTGCCAACCAGGTTGATTTTTTTCTGAGGCCTCTTTCCTTGGCTTGCAGGTGGATGTCCTCTTGCTGTGTTCTCACACGTTCTTTCCTCTGTGCGTGTGCATCCCTGGTGTCTCTCTCTTCTATCTACTTTTCTTTTCTTTTCTTTTCTTTTGTTTGACAGAGTTTCACTCTTATTGCCCAGGCTGGAGTACAATGGCACAATCTCAGCTCACTGCAACCTCTGCCTCCTGGGTTCAAGCAATTCTCCTGCCTCAGCCTCCCAAGTAGCTGGGATTACAGGTATGCACCACCGCACCCAGCAAATTTTGTATTTTTATTAGAGATGGGGTTTCTCCATGTTGATCAGGTTGGTCTCGAACTCCCAACCTCGGGTGATCCGCCTGCCTCAGCCTCCCAAAGTGCTGGGATTACAGGTGTGAGCCACTGTGCCCAGCCAGTCTCTCTCTTCTTATAAAAAAATTAGGCATATTGGATTGGAGCCCCACCCTAATGCCTCATTTTAAGTTAATCATATCTTTAAAGACCCAGCTCCAAATATGGTTACTTTCTGAGGTACTGGAGGTTGAGACTTCAACATATTAATTTAGAGAGGACACAATTCAACTCACAACAAATATCAAATCTAAGGCCATTATGTAAGTGGAAAAACAGGCCCAGAGAAAGAAAATGGTTGCTAAGGTCAGACAATCCAACCTGTAACGTAGTCAGCATGAATGCTCTTTCCCTCACAGCCCCCTTCCAACACATCAGATGATTCCAAGAGATGTTCTGTCTTACAGGAGGTAGGAAACAGACTTCAGAGACAGGGGACACCAAGAAAGGCCCAGCATTAGGGCCAGAGATTCCTCTTTTTCTCTTGAAATTTCAGGCGTCTCCCAATTGTCTTTATTCCAAGTCACTGGGTTCATAGGCTTCTCAACAGACCCAGATCTCTGGGCTGCCCATTCCTTTTCCCATTTCTTGTCTGACATTTCTGGTGTTCAGGTCACTATTTAGATTCTGAATCACAGTAATATTGGAGAGTATGATGTCCTTGTTTCTGCTTTAACATAGATCTGTCAAGACTTCGGGAACATCTCCACAGTGATTTGCATACTCAGACCCATTCTGGGACTCTGAGTCATCGCATTAGTGCCCCCTAATTTGCAGTGTATACCCCATCTTTGATTTGCAGCTCATAGATTTCAATAACCTGCATCTTAGAATCGAATTGGCCTATGTTCTGTCGAGGCTTCTTCGAGGATGCATCTGCTACGTTCTAGGATGGAGGTGGGGGAAAAGGAGGCTCCAGAAGTGGTTTAAGCCTCCCGGAACGTTGGGCAATTGGTGATCACCATTGTTCTTCAGTCTCTCCTTGCATTGCAATCTATGCTGCTATGCTGGGTAAAGTTAGAAAACAAATCTTCCCAGAGATAAACAGAAGCAGTTTGATTCTAACTCATATAGGGAAATTATATTAAGTTTCTATTATATAGCAGTCAAGGTATTGGGAGGGGGAAAGCAGTATAGATAAGTGAGACTGGCTTGTTCCAATACTCTAACACAAACAAACTGCAACAAAAACAAAAATGTATGTATTCAGAAAGAAAGATGGCAAGGGGGTAAATATGGTCCAGTGCTTAAGAGCATAAACTTTAGATCTGAAAATCCTGAATTTTAATTCCTCCTCTGCTACTTACAAGCGATGTGACCATGGAAAAGTTGCTTAACCCACCTAAAGTTAGTTAACCAACTTTCCTACATTTGGGGGAAGTTTGGGTCAACTACCTAAAGCAGTGGACCTAAAGCAACTCCCCTCAAAGGTTGTCCAAGTAAAAAGACACAGAGCTGAAAATCAATTTTGACAGAGGACCAGAGTACTGAGCTAACTCATGGAATAACTGACATTTTCCAGATAGCTCATTGGGGAATTTTCAGAGTTTCCAGAAAACATATATGCTCCAGTGCATTACAGATAAAAATCTGTATGATTATCAACTCTATGAGCTTTATATTCCCCTGCTGTAAAATTATGGGATGGCCCAGGATGGTCTGCAAGTACTTTCATCTCTGAGCTTCAGGGATCAAAGGAAGATGTTGGGGTCTCATATGTGAAGTCATGGGCAATGCTTTTCTACCAACTGAAAAGAGAATCAGCGTGGGCACAGTGGCTCGTGTCTGTAATCCCAGCAGTTTGAGAGGCTGAGGCAGGCAGATCATTTGAGTCCCAGAGTTCAAGACCAGCCTGGGCAACATGGCGAAACCCTGTCTCTAGAAAAAATATAAAAATTATCCAGTGTGGTGGCGTGCACCTGTGTTCCCAGCTACTTGGGAGGCTGAGGTGGGAGAATCGCTGGAGCTCAGGAGGCAGAGGTTGCAGTGAGCCAAGATCGAGCCACTGAACTTCAGCCTGGGTGACATACCAAGACCCTGTCTCTAAAAATAAATAAATAAAACAAAAAGAGAATATTTTCCAGGATTGATGAAGACAAAAAAGTAATTTAGAAGGAAAACCCTGCATATTATAACTATTTACATTTCGTTGCTGAATTGATGGACAAAATGCCATTTTTGGGATGAAGAGGAAGCAGAGATGTGAAGTGTTACAGAACCCTTGAGCTTGGGGAATGTTGGTAAAGTTCACCATATGCCTTGAGTGCAGGGCTTATATAGGATTAATAAATGCCTGTTTGAAAATGTTCTCAATGAACAAAGAGATAAGATCCCCCCTGCCTCCTCATTTTCTCTCTCTCTCACTTATTTCCTGATTCCAATCTAGTGTTTACCCCTCCTTTTGCGAGCAGTGGAGTTCTGCCAGTAGGAACACTGCTAACTGAGGGCCTTTAGAAAAGCTAGAGCCATTCTTCTGGCCTTCATTCCTTGCCAGAATCCTTCTACTCTTGTTTCCATAAGGCACTCTTGTCTCATCCTATTACTTCCACTACTTTTAGAATGATATCACCTCAGTGAGGTACCATCTTTTCTCTCCTTACAAAAGAAAACAGACCTAGTTTCCTTAACCTTTCAGCAGAAGCAAATTCCCCAAATCCCTCTGTCATTCTGGTTGCCTTCTGCTGTGCTTTCTCTAGTTCCAAAATATCCTATTTATAGAAAGAAACCCAGAATGAGCTCAGGACTCAGAATATGACCTAACCAATCCTCTTTACATGACTAGAATAATTTTCCCTGACTTTTCCATTTTGCAATGTGCCCAATATATTCCAAATGGATTCTCTTTTCTTTTACTCCAATAGGTACCAAACGATAAATTTTCAAACTATAGTCAATGTTATTCATAATAAGAGGTTGATGTTCACTGTGCTTAAGAACTTTCTAGAATTAATGGGTTCAGGAGCAAATTAGAGTTTGTGGTATGTGTAACATTAGAGTTAAAGGAACAGGTCTTTTCCTTGAATTATTTTTGTGTTATATAGCATTCACTTCAGTTACTAAAGAGATCAGCTAGTTTTCAATGAAGCCATAATGCAAATGAAACCATAGGCTGGGGCGGCAAGCTTTAGTATTTTGCTGTGCAAACTGTGACACAACCTCATATCACCTGGGAATTTGTTGAAAATGCCAAATGTTGATGCTGACCCCAAACTTAGAAACTGCTTTCTAAAGAGTTGCCCAAGGAGATTCATGTGCACATTAAATTATAAGAAGCACAGTTTAGCATCTGTGAAAGTTTCCTTCCAGATGTTCTAGGCAGATTCGATGTCAAGCATACTTGGTAGGCCCTATCATGATATAAACTTGGCTCCTTTTACTAGTTTTCATTTGCCTTTCTATGATCCTAAGTTTTGTGACTCCTTGGAGTTTTTATATCTCATTTATCCAATTCCTAATATGAACTTACTTTTAGTTAAGTACATCTTGCAAGTCCTGACCTGACATGCTCTTGAACCATCTTAATCTCCTGTTAACTTTTCATATTAACAACATCACTTCTCTCTTACTTGCTACCCATACTTCCTCTTATTCATCTCTTTTCTGTAAGACGGTTTAGAAAGAGTTATTCAGTTCTTCCTCAGTATTCCATGTGGTCTTGCTTCAGCCTCATTATAGGGTTGTCTGGTTTTCTGAAATTGAGTTAAGTCATGTCCAGATCTTCTGTCTTATGCTTGCTTGTCAGGCTCAGAAATGCACAGAGGTTATTGCAAACTAAATCATGACTTTCCCAAGGCTTTCTCTTGCTTGCTTCTTTTTGAAGTTTTGATTCCTTTATAACTAAACTAGGTTTGGTAGATAGAATATTCTTTGAGTTCTTTTTAAATATGAGCTCAACACCAGGTTCTTGGCAATCATTGCCCATTCTTGCTTTCAGAAGGCTTTCCAAATTGTGTGTCGTGATTCTTTGCCTCTCCTTCTATTACCTGTGGAGAACCATTAGAGATCAGAAAGTGACTAAGAGAGCCAATTTGTCTTCTTACCTGGTCAGAAGCACTTCTTATATCATAAACAGAAGGCTTCTGCTACCTGTTTTTTGTGTTTTAGCCTCTAAGATAGCAATTATGTCACCATCAAGAGCTTCTCTGTGACTACTCTTCTGCATTGATTATAACAAGTGATCCTGAGGTAGTGAAGGGGAAGGCACTGTTGACCTCTCAGCTATTATTAACCAAGCACTCTTTAACTTCTGACATACTTTAGGTAGAGAATTGTTAACATGTGGATCACCAGTCCCATCAGAGTCCCTGGCACAGAATAAGTACTGAAGAGGAAGGAGAAGTAAGAGTAGGAAGGAAGGATGGAAATAATCTATCCAACACCAGGTGAGATGGAGAGCCTGGAAATTAACTACAACCAAATAGATTTGGAAAGACTAGTTGGGAGAAGAGAATGGAAGTACAATCTCATCTTTGTCTTCCTTGACATATAGTAAGGAATACACAAACCATCCTATTAAAAGTGACTTACTGAATTTCCTTTTAGAAATAGATAGTGGACTTTGTCTGAAGAGGTACTCCAATTATTTCTTAGTTTTCTAAGAAAAAGGAGTTCTCTTTCATTTCTGACTTTGTTGACTCCTGCTTTGTTACCCGTCTCTCACGAATTCTAAGATTTTACACATCTACTTAGTGAAGCTTTTGTACCTCCTAATATTGATGAGCCTTATATTAATTTTTAAACCTATCTTCATAAAGATGTCGGCAATGAACAAGCTTTATAACTGTGGCATAGGTAGAAAACTGTGAATATTGAACAGCTCATCTATAAGGAGTGCAATACCCATATTTTGAAAGCAAAAATTCTTCCTTCTGGGTTGTATTAATACATTTTGCTTTAAGTTTGGTTATGTTGTTACATAGTGATCCTTAAGGGACAAGATTTGTTCGCTATTCAGTCTGAAATGTTCTTACCATTACTAAATATAAATGGGGTCAAATGAGCCTACACAAGTGTGATATCCATATCGCAGCTGATTGGGATTGTATAAAAAAATAAGATAACCTCAGGAATAAGTGCTACTGAGATGAAAATTGTGGCAGATACAGTGCTTGGCATCTATCTTAACAAATGAAATGATTGCAGCCTTTACTTACATTAGACATTGAATTTCTGCAGATGGAAAAAAATTATGTAAGTGAGTGGATGGAGATAAAAGGTTTGAGACTTGATAGTGCACCAAGAGAAGATAATTGTCTATCAGATCACTGAGAAATCCAGAGTGAGAATAGGTATATATAGATATATGGCAAACACCATATCTTCACCACTCTCCCTAGCTCCCTATATCAACCCTTATTATTTAACAACTCTTGTCCATCATTTTGGTCCCTGAGTTGGAGGTTTTAGTAATGGTTCCAAGTAATAAGAACAATGATCAAATATATTTCTTGGGAATTTTCTTCAGAACAATTATATGTCTAAATAATTTCAAACTAATCAGTCATTCATGTTCTGAATTCTCAGGTACCTATACCAACAATTCAGGGTATCCCACTACAAGATATAATTTTCAGAATAAAGATTCATCACAGGAGTAGCTGATAGTTTCTATACAGACCACAAACTGTTGACAAAAGAGTCAGAAAAATGTATCACATTGATGGCAATGGGGAATAATATGTTCATATACAGTGGTCATCTTCTTATGTCTTTTCAAGATTGCAGATCTGTGCTAGTCATTGAATTTGTCAGTAGGCAAGGAAGTTATTAACAGCATTATGGATTCCATTCTCAGAAAACCAGTTTTGTCCACAAAGTCTGTACCCCAAGACCTCTGAGAATGGTATGTACCAGCTGTCCCAGTCTTAGGGCAGCATCTGCTGGCTAATTCATGGATGGACAAAAAGTGGCAGTTTGTGGGCAATTTGAGCAGTCCTTTCAGTTGGTGAGAACTGTTGTGTTGATGACTGTGAGGATGTCTGAAATCTTTCATGGTGACCCATCTCAGGTCTCCAGAAGGCTGGCAAATCTAGAACTATTCCTAATGAGAACCAGGAAGCCTTTGTATACAGATACTTTATCTGGAACCTAAGATAAGCTGGGTTAAACTTTGGAAACATTTCTAGAGAAGGATGAACTCAACCCTGGACTTACTGCTAATAATAATAACCCAGTACCAATGGGGGCTGCAATGAACAGAGGTCCATACACATAATTGGGAAGTAAAACTTATTTTCCATAAGGAAGGCATTTCTGGGATAGGAGGGGGAGGACCTTGAAGGAGCCACTGAATGCTAATGTTCTGTTGCTTCTAATCATCCTATCGTGTAAGTAAGATGTTTATACATAAGCAAGCAAGAATGATATTCCAATAAAGCACTTTGGATTGGAATAAAGAAACTGGAAATTGGAAAGGGCTGGGTGATCTGAAACTTAAGAGCTATCCACCATCTTCTGCAGCATCGCTGTGCCTCATCCCTGCAGTCAATAGCGCCACAGCCAGGGCCTGTGACGCCGTTGGTGGGCTCCCCTTGGTGGGAAATCAGAGCGAGTAAAATCATGGTGTCAGTGCCAAAACGACGAAACCTGAAATGCGTCTAGGGACTTCCCAGGGCACTAGCGCTCCTCAGAGCGACGGGCATCTCCATAACAACTGGTCTACATTCTTCCCCGGTTCCTCTGCTCGGCTGTGCTAGCGATGGCTGAGGGTAGGCAAAGGGCAGCTTCAGTGGAAATATACCTTGCGTTAGCGCCTCCCTGGGCTGGGGGACGTTGCCAAAGCTCGACTTATTGCCTATTTCCCGAGATTTCCGGAGTCGTCCCCACGTCTCCAGCGGAGAGCGGCGCCCCTCCCCCATCCCCTCCCGCTTCCCCCTCTATTTGACACTCCAAGGGGGTGGTTTGTTTCATTGTGCTTTTTTTCCTTTTCTCAAAGTTCATCCTTTCGCCTCCAAGTTACTTTCCGCCAACACGTGACCTCTCCGCTTCCCAGCCTGCGCAGCCACTGGTGGTGAAGCGCGGGCGCTAACCGCGTGGCTTCCTGGGAGAGCCCCCTCCGAGGCTCGCCACCCCAGCCCAGGCTCCCGCCGCGCTCACCCCGGCACCCCGGCACCCCGGCGGCGGGGCAGCCCCCGCAGGATAAGGAAGCAACTCTGAGGAAGCAGCACTGAGCAGCCGCGGAGCGCCCAACCTGCCGCCTCCCCTCCCCTCCCTGCCTTGGCCCGCGGCTCCGCTCTCCGCGGCTAGCCTTCCGACCTAGCTGCGCACCGGGGCTGTTAACTCACATTTGGGAAGCCATAACCCATTAAAGCAAACGCAGTCATAACTTCATTCAACTCAGCCGCTCGAGAGCTCGGCTTACACAGGTTCCTGTGGGCAACTAGTGGCTCGCCTTGGTGCCTCTCGCCTAGTCATCAGTACCTAAGAGGAAAAGGGAAAGTTGTTGGGCTGATGAGCCCTTCGACGCATGCAGATGTTCCCAAGGACAAGTCACTTACTCGCCCCCCTTCCCCCAGTCCCCATTTGATCATCACTCACGACCTCATCGGCTGGAGACCCTTAGTCATGATGGGGGAGGGGGAGGGGCACGAACTTTTCTAAGAAGTTTCCTTTTTTTACCCAGGGAGTCACAGTGAGTCGGTCGCGTAAACAGCAAGGTTAGTCGTCGCCGTTACCGCCCCCCACCCCCTCCCTTCTGCGCTTTTCTGGTATTATTATTAAAGCGGTAGTCCGCTGGCGCTGATAAGCAACAAGTTCCCCAGCGGTCTTCCCGCCCTAGCCTGACAAGGCGAAGGTTTTCTTACCTGGGAAATCTCCCGAGCCGAATTCAGCTTCGCCGGAGCCCCAGGTGTGACCTGGGTAGTGGGCAAGGGAGCGGTGTGCAGTCTGGGTTTTTGTTTCTGTTTTGTATTTTTTTTTTTGCAGGGGTACCCTGAAACTCCTCACTTTCTCTGGGAACTTTCTGTGCCAGGACCCAGTGACGGGCGGTTAGAAGTCAGCCCTAGGAAACACCTGCTACATACATAGCAGGGCAGTTGGGCAATCATTGGTAACCTCGCTCATTCATTAGAATCACGTAAGAACTCAAAAGGAAACGTGTCTGTAGGAGTGAGGGCGTTTACGTAAATTTATAGGTTTTTCGACATCGATGCCAGTTGCTTTGTCTTCTGTAGTCGCCAAGGTGGTTGAGAGTTTAAGCTTGCGGATATTGCAAAGGGTTATTAGATTCATAAGTCACACCAAGTGGTGGGCGATCCACTGAGCAAAGCCGAACTTCTCACATGATGACTTCAAACAAGACACATTACCTTCCAGCATCTGTTGGGGAGACGAGATTTTAAGACACTTGAGTCTCCAGGACAGCAAAGGCACAATGGTGAGTAGCAATAAACCCTGCATTATAATTGAAAAATCTTGACATGTTGCTTAACAACGGGCATATCACGGCTCTTCCTAGCACTTCACACGCCAAAGAACAGCAGCTACTCAGGCCAGGGGAATCGGGTTTTTACACAGTGCAACTTTAATTGGAATCATTTGAGATTTAACACAGCTATGTGGAGCTGCGTGGAACAAACTTGGAGCCGGGTTGTTGGGGGGGGGGGGATGTTATATTGGCTGTTCAAGGCTGATGTTTGTCTCTCAGCCGTCTTGCATTCCATTCTTTTTCTTTATGTGTATGGTGTATGATCATATTCTATGATTTATATGTGGGCATATAATTGACATTTGCAAGGGGGTTAATTTCCATCTAAAAACAATAATGCCGTTAGAGGTTGGGGTTAGGGGGTGGAGTGGGGATAAGGGTGGGGTAGAGACTGGGAGTTTAGGTGTAGATGGGGGTTGGGGTTGGGGGGAGAGAAATAAGTCAGAAGTGCATTATCACCGGTAATGAAATGGGTAATCCTCTCGTAGAAGAAAAGGTTCTCATCAACATGTGATCACCTATTAACCGGATGGCTTTGGCAAAGCCATCCGCACGTGACAAAACGTAAGGAAGTGGAAGAAACCGTCTAGAGCAATATCAAGTATCACTTAATTAGAGATTTTAAAGCCTTTTCCTCCTGCTGTGCCGGGTGTGTAATCCAGGCGATCGGAGTCCATTCAGCACCTTGGACAGAGCCAACGGATTTGTCCGAGGTGGCGGTACCCCCAGGTAGTCTTCTTGGCCCCGCTGTAAAGCCAACCCCGTGTCGCCCTTAAAAAGCGTCTTTTCTGAGGTTCGGCTCACACTGAGATCGGGGCTGAAGAGAGAGTCAGATTTTGGAGCGGAGCATTTGGAAAGCGAGCCCCAGTTTGGTCCCCTCATTGAGCTCGCTGAAGTTGGATTCCTAGCGGTGTAGGCTGGAATAGACTCTTGGCAAGCTCCGGGTTGGTATACTGGGTTAACTTTGGGAAATGCAAGTGTTTATCTCCAGGATCTAGCCACCGGGGTGGTGTAAGCCGCAAAGAAGGTAAGCACCGGGGCGGGGACCCCCTGCATCCCCAATTCTTGAGCTATTTTGATACTCTGTCTTCCGGAGAGGACGCGTGGTGGAGGGGAGGAGGTAGAGGGGGAGCATGAGAGGGGGTTGTTTCTTGGTATTTGCTCAGTTTGAATTGCCCTAGGTGAGAACCCTGGGGCAAAGCGAGAAGGAAAAAAAAAAAAGAAACTCAGTCTTCCTGCGGATATAATGAGTTTAGTTAACTTGGACCTGCAAATGTCTGATTCAAATGTAAGATTTATCTCTCTTTTTGTCCCCTTCACCTCCTTCTTTTCCGTTCTCTTTGCTGGTGTGTGTGCGTGCGCGTGTGTGTGTGTACAGTAGATTCATTACTAATTATGAAGCTTTTGCACAACGTTCGATTTCCTAAGATTTGACTTTGTAGCATTTAGAATTAGGCGGTGGAGGTGGTGTGCAGTGGGGAAACAGGAGGTGGAGGTTGGGAAGAGGGAAGGAGGTAAAGCTAAACCTCCAACACAAAAATGAATCAAGGTAATTTCAGCTCTTCTAGTGAGAAGGATTCATTCTCTCTGTATCCCTCCCTCCCTCTCTTTCCCCCTCCCTCCCTCCTTCCCGCCCCCCTTCTTCCACCCCGCCCCCTCCTCCAGCCTCCATCCCTCCCTCATTCTATCTCTTCCTCTCCGTCGCCCTCGCTCCTCGCTGGATGTTTCTTTCTGTGTGTGTGTGTGTGTGTGTGTGTGTGTGTGTGTGTGTGTGTGTGTGTGTGT